>NW_008751667.1:2322239-2335134 GCF_000715545.1 Opisthorchis viverrini
GATGATGATGATGATGATGATGATGATGATGATGATGATATCGGTACCACACACAACCTGTATGCTCCAATCGAAACGACTGTTAGACTAAATGATAAGGCTTACCATAAGTAGCGTAACTGATTGAACCCAGGCTCGACCAACAAAGATCTGGCGGCCGTACTCCGACCAAGCATGCTCCACCACACACCGGTGGATAGAAGCCGAGCTCTGTTTCTGCCCCTAACTTCCAAAAAATGGTCTACATCCGTTGAGTGATTCACGCAAAAATTAGCGAGAATGGGGTGAGATTCTTGACCAATTCATTCTGTGACGGCGACCGAATTTGTGCATCCTCTTTTGTTCCATTTGCCAGTTTCAACACAAACTGAATGTCCCAAATGCAATCGGATGAGAATGAAAACTTACGTGTATCAGAGGCTATGTTAACCCAAAGACGGTATTAACAAGCAGCAGAAGACATTAGAGGCATAGTCAGTACTTCTTATCTGTAACTGAATTCAATTCTAGGTTAATTTATTTAGAAGGAAGAGTGCTAGTCGATATGCTACTTTCGACGATATGAGTAGTCCGACCCACCCCCCTTCGGCATATCAACAATGTTTTCAAACACGGCATCAGTAAAATCGGATCGGTTTTTAGTTATATTACTTAGTTAAAGCAGACTTCGATTTCAGACCAACGCAGTCTGCTTGAGGGCTTTATTTGGTTGAGGATTCAGTTGGAGTTCCAGGCGAGTCTTTCGCAAAACCAAATTTGTTTGCAAATGAGCGTATTTAGCTGAGTGCCTTACAAGGAAATGAATTGATCATTAGCGTGAAGCTGAAATATTTCGCTGGAGCATGTGCATAGAATCATTCCATTGCACCGGCTACGCGTATGAAGCATTGGGCACAAACACGCTTCATCCAAGAGCTGGTGCAGAACAAATGAGTTGATGAGCTGCTACGATAGCGGCAACTTCTACTCGGGAAATCTAACCCGTTTACATCTAATCACTGTGTTTGAATAATGCAATGACATCAAGCTCATTTAGCTTATCAACTCATTTTTGATAAGAAACTGCTTGTTATAATTCTGACTGACTTTTCAGTGACTGAGTACGCACTCACGTTCCGTTCACGTAGACAGGTGTACTGCCACTTTTGAGACTCATCAGTCGCCTTGACAAGTCGCGGTTATGTAATTTGTTCAAAAACATCGGACCTACATTGAAACCCCCTGTCTTGCGTCTCCCAAGTAACTCTGCTTTAGCGACAAAACACCCCGCCTATTGTGGATGAAACTTGAGAAACAAAGGTACAACATACCTGGAAGATCGGATTAGTAGGGAATTCTGATAGTCTACTATCATCGAAATTTATAAGGTTGGGGACGTATGCAACAGGGTGAGTGTGTCCACCGACCGAGATCTAGGATGTGGTCGTAGGGCGAGCATTGAACCTGCTCTTATACAAACTCATCACGATTCACTGTTCAAGCCAAGCCACTATGGGGGGGGGGGGGGGGGTCGCGGAGTAGCGATACTCTGGAGTTTCTTGAGATGAGCACTGGATGAAGCATTATTTTCGTGCTTTCTGGCATACACTGGCTTTGCTCACAGAACGAACTCTCCATTAAACAATCTGTCACAGTGTACCAAATGCAGTAAAGCTCCACTTCAACTGCACTTCGCATACCATTTAATGTGACAGCACCCTTGTTGTTGTAGTTCCTGCAATGTAGACCCGTTAGGATTTATGATCATTTAAACAGCACTCATGCTGTGAAGTTTAATTTCAGAAATGTAGCAAGTACTTGTACAACCAAGATCAATAGTGTGGGTTGGCATGATTCCTTTGAGCATGAAGAAAATACTGACTACTATTTAGAGGAATTGAGAAGCCCTTCAGTAGAATACACTGTGATGTTTTCGATGATAGGTCAAATCAAACATTATTAAACCAATTAGACATTAAGACAAGCCAGTAAGTTGGAGGACTTTCCAAGGATTTTTTCGCCCTTTATTATTGATAATTACTCGTTTCCAGTACCCATCATAGTTGACTGGCGAATTGCAGATATTCTTTATAAGCGGATTAGTCTGGGAAGAGGAGCATTCCACAGCTCAACTATGCTCTGACCTCAACCTTGAAAAACCTACAAAATGTTAGCTGACGTTCATTAGTGAATTGGTAGCAGCAAACAGAGAAATAAGGCATGGTTACATCTGTGTCGTTAAGTAACTGCAGAACGCACGGGCGTATAATCTTTTCAAACGCAGACAACATTATTTACAGTGTAAATTAACATACACGGAAAATTTGCGTTAGTCCACCGTTAGTAGCGGCTTAAAAAGGAATGGTAGAAAGTCAGACTGGTAAGCTCACATATCATCTGAAATCTTGGCCAAGCCAACTTGTCTATTCTTTGTCAATAATTTTATACCCGCCTATTCCATAATTTTTCAATAGCGAATTTCTGGTGCGGTCTCCTACGATGTGAATGATATTCAGTTCAATTCTCCCATGAAACCATGGCGGATTACAAACATGTTCCAGTTTGGCGGCTCAAACGTATCCCCATCCAGGCCGACGACGCCCGTAAGCCCCATGGATTCCCCAGTAAAAACCAGTCCAACATCTCAGGCAGAACCGGATTCACCAAGCGACACTAGTGGTCAAATGGTTAACTCAGAGCTTTTATCTGAGTCATCCTTGGTGACTGATAAAGATGATATCTGGGACAGCAAACCACAAACTCTCCTAGTTTCAACAACCAGTCCGATTCCAGACAAATTAAGGGGCTACACAATAAGCTCCCGTTATCCTGCTGCAAATTCACGTACCGGTGAACGTGGACGATCTCGCTCCCCCGCGGGTAAAGTGGATTCGCATACAAACGATCATTTATCCCACCAATCCGAAGAAGACTCAGCAGTAGCAGCAGCTGGAATTTCCGGTCATGAACCGAAATATCTTGGAAATGATTTTACAGAGATGTATGACAAGACTGAGCGTTCAGGTAAGCTATTTCTGAAGAAAAAAACATCACTTGATTTTGTTTCTACGACATTACAAGTAGGTTAAAACAATGAATTCGTTGCGGTGACGGGGCGATTTGATCATCAAGTTACACAACCGTTTGTATGTTCGAATAAAAAAGGCAGAAAGATGACGGTATTCTGCTTTTAACTCTCCAACCACAATACTAAAATAATTGTAAAAGAGTGTAGTGGGCCCACGAGGTATAGTTTTCAAGTTTGGGCAAGCTACTAGCTCTTATTAGTGTCTTTTCTACACAAATGTGTCGGTATTCTTTGATCAACTTGGCTTTACCGAACACTAACTAGCCATTTCGAGTTAACACTGCAGTGGAATTCCGGGGTCATCTCTGTATCTAGTGGACAGAGGGTTAGCCAGTAAACGCACTGAGCAATACTGCAACCTATGGAACTTCCAGAGCATTTCGTTTATAAAAATACTCTGTATATCGTTATATCTCAGTTCTCGTCGCCGGAAACAGGGCACTCAAAATCAAGTAGAAAAAGAACGCCTATTGCTCTTGAAGTGATTGTTGATTTTTAGGAGAGATCTTCGTTTGTGATGCACTGCACTGGTAACTCAGATTAAATAATCTAGTTCAAAGACAAAGGGAAGCTACTTTACTCTCACGCAAGTTCTTCGGGTTTTCCTTAGTTGGACGGGCCTAACAGTTTTGTTTGACTCAATAATTTCTCATTCAGGTTCCAAATGAACAATGTGAACTGGTATTTCCTTGTAAATCACGCTACATAAAAATACTTTTGAGTTTCCGAGGTTCATTCGTTGACTGCACGCTTGTTAGCTCAGATGTCTGCCAAACCGTTTCACAGTTAACCAACTTGTGGTCCTGGTTGACTAACTAAGCTAGTGTGTCACGCACTGTTCGACAAAAAGCCGATCCGCCGAAAGAAAGGCAGCTGTGGTAGCGTAAGGTGCTCTGTGTGTAAACTGAACTTGTATTTGTACACTTATTTCGTTTTGCGGGAGACTCACCTGAAACCCAGCTGAATCTCTCGTTTATGATGTCTTCGAGCTGCCGAATAATTTTCAGCAAACTTATGAGTAGTGTGTTACGTCTGAACTTGGCTTTCATTGTGACAGCACCATAATTCATGAGTGACAA
Organism: Opisthorchis viverrini; assembly: GCF_000715545.1. NCBI lineage: Eukaryota > Metazoa > Platyhelminthes > Trematoda > Opisthorchiida > Opisthorchiidae > Opisthorchis > Opisthorchis viverrini. The sequence goes on from NW_008751667.1 coordinate 2,326,386, forward strand.
AGAACGCATGCTGAAGACTGAACAGAACAGACTGTCTGAAAGATATTTGTCGGGAAATTTGGTGCATCGTCTACAACAAAGTATAAAACATCCAGTTAATCTCATTCGTCCGTTTATCGAATGTCGTACTAACTGATAAATGAGGGACCTGGTATAGCACATTCGGTTGCTTAAAAATTCATAAACAACAGATTCGGCTGGGTTCCAAGTGATTCTCCCTTTAAAATTAAACTGGTATGCAAATGAGGTTAGTTCACTCATTTATCCATATTTTCCACTCCCAATTTTCTTCGCGTCGGCTGGTTTTATTTAATGCTTAATAAGAATACTTACCTAGAAAAATGAGCTCTTTTTCAATACAGAAAACGCGGAAATGGATGGGGTGAGGACATCCGACTACTGTGGTTCGTTGAAGCGTGGTTCGAATTCGTCCGACTCCGGGCCATCATATAAAGCTGAAGATCGGCCACTAGGATATCGACAGGCGGCTTTTCTGATGACCATAAGGTAGGTCACTCTGTTAATGAACTACTCCTGTTCCCACAACACAGTCATTTTTATGCGAAAGAGCTCTTTCGTCTTCAAAGAATAGCACAAGTGCACTTTCAGGGGTCAAGCTGTTCGTTTGCAAATGGACCAACAGGTCGGAACGCACTTTTTCCCATCCGGAATAAGTTACTAAGTCACTAATTACGTATGGCGTATGAGGAGGTGATGTTCCACTGTTGCCACCAGCTATCATCCGTTTATGATATATTTCGCACCTTGAGGTGGAACTTGGCTATAGTGTATGCCATGTTTGAAACCATCTTGAAGGTATCATCTGCGTTTGACTGTGATCAGGTCGGCTACCAACTGGACTTTGCACAATGAGCATGGATAATTCGTTTTTCTGCAGAATATTAGACTGTGTGGTTAACATCTTGTGTCAAAACTGAGAGCCACTGTTTTGCGTGTGAGAGTTTTCATGACTATACCGCTGTTTTCTGACTGTAAAACTGTTATGATGTCGTGTAATGGGGTCCAGGGATGACCTTGAGTTAATTAAAAAAATGTCAAAGTGTATAATCCCGTGTCATCGATGTCTAATGATCAAAATTTTCTCTTTCAACAGACAGGTTGACCGAAAAATATCAGTCCGTCTAACCTGGTGATTTCCACAGAGGTGTGAGACGTAAAAGCTGGATGGTCACCCAGCTTCAGAAAGAATTTGAGCTCGAACTACCAGTTCTATACCGAGCTTTGGCTATATAATATGTTGCCAGCTGAAAAAGTGTGTTTTGTTTGAAATATGCCAAAGAGAACAGATTTAAAAACCGCAGTGACTATTCTGGGGTGGTGAGTGGAATGAAAAATATAGAACAAGGTTGGAAATAGCCATGCCGTTGGAAGGTACTTCATTTGGGCTGCGAACTTTATCCGTGTACTCGATGCAGTATGAGGGTTGATCGTTCCGCTTCATGTTCTACTCTCAGTTTGTGAACCTACTAGCGTTCAACCAACTGGGAAAGACATCTGATGTCGGACAGGCCATCGCAAGAAGGCGGGTATTAATGAATGCGTACGTTCAGCGCAACAGCACCATGAGTGCAACCGTGTCTGTCAAGAAGCAAATGAAGGTTCACACCAGTGGATAAAAAGAACACTTAAGTGAAATGAGTGAATGGGAGGGATACATGGCATCCGCACTCTACAAATTGGACAACTACCATTAAGTCACTTTCAACAGCTTTCACGTTTGACTTCAGGTGCTATTCGTGATTCAACTAGCTGTCAGCTCAAAAAGGAAAACTGGTTTAAACGTCCAAATGTTCCAAGTGATGCACGCCGTTTGAAATTTTAGCAGTTTTACCATGAATTCTTCGTACTACTGGCCACAATTTCGATAAAATCACCGGACAGCTCATGACCGGAGCTGGGGTTTGTTTGCAGTCTAGAAAACAACCTACACGAACAAAGAGAAAGTGAGGATAAGGGACACTGTTTTGTTTCATTTTAGAGAATGGAAACGTCTTGCATACGTGACTCGCTTTGCAGTAATTACTTTTGATTCTACGTTTGGGCCAATAGTAGGGAATGTTGAAAATTTTCTCTGTTATTAACCAGGCGTTTGGTTCAAAAGTACTAACTCCAGCGGTGGAAAAATGTCGTTTTCTCTATTGGTGATGTATACCAGATTGTCAGCGTCTCACAGTTTATAGCCAGACAGTATTATTTACTTATTCAGAGTTGTTCACATTTAAAGCTATCAGCAGTGATCGCAGTGATCGATCAGCAGGAGTGACCGCTTTTGGCCACATTCCAAAGTCTCTCCCAGGAAATACCAAATGTTAACAGACCACTGAGAAACGCAGAGGAATACCAGGAGTTAGTCAAAGATTCGCCAATGGCAGGGCATGCTCTAGACACTGGGCATAGGATAGATTCAGAAAATGTTGATATCCTGAAACTGGGTGGGTCTAAAAGTACAAAATCCAACTAGAATTAGTTCCAATTTACCACCCCACTTCCATCCCTAAACCAATTGCCCCAGCACCCTTGGACGAACACAGGTGAACGAAATCTGTGAACGACCCCAAGAGGAATTTCCATTAAGGTGTCCTAGACTGAAGAAGCAAGGACGAAAAAATCCGGGTTCATCATAAAGACGAATCCCCCCCCCATCGTAAATCTTAGTCATCCCCACTAACCAACAAATAAGAACATCAGACTGAATACCCAGCACTGATCAAGTCGGCTAGTCATAAGAAATCTCACGGATTGGTTCCCTGACTGCCTTAAAACCCAATCAACCTACTTACTTACTCACTTGGCCTGACGAAGCTTTCGTGTCAAAAGCGAAACGGTGCCCAGCAATAAATCCATCGATTGTTTACCAAACCTCTCTGAAAAGATGGCTTCCCAGTCGGTCCTAAACATTTTCCAATTGATTTAAAACAGATGAACTTTTCAGTTCGGACTGGTGTACAGAATTTCAAACACTTTCATGTAACTTACAAGAATTTAGGTGTGTTAAGAAACATTTCAGATTTAAAGCCAAGATTACAAAGAGATCTCTTGGCATGCTTCTTTGATCTTAAACCCTGTTTCTTCATTTTTCCCAGGGATCTCCAAGCACAGTTGGATGCCAGCTTAGAAAGGGAGTCCTCTTTGCGTCAGATGTTAGCCAGCAGAGAAGCGGCAATGGCCGAACTCGATCACCGGATAAGTCAGATAGAGGATTTGGAAGAAAGAACGGGTGAACTTTCCATGTAAGTTGGACATGCCGTCAACAATGGTTGCACTGCCCACAAGACTCTTGATTAATCAATAACGCTAGTGTAAGACTATTTTAGTGTCCCATCAAATTGTTGGCATCTGCTAGAACAACCAACAGAAGTTACCTGGTCTTCAGAAGAAAATTTAGGAGGAGTAATTCATTGTACTCGGCAACTGCTCCTATCTACAGCTTGCAATTAGCGGCTAGAATCCTAATTTTATCGGCTCGAAGCCTCCACAAAACATTAGGCTTGTGGCTCCTTAATTTCAGCATCGATTCCTAGCTTCTGCTTAAAAAATAAAACGGAAAAAGAGGAGGCCTTTGCTGCGGAGTTGTTCATTAGAGAAACACCAACTAAACAGTTGCAGACTATTGGACAGGGGAGCAAAGCTCTCATATGCATCTTGTTTACAAAACTGAGTATCTATCTTCTCCTTGAACGCGTCTTCCTGAACTTCCCAGAATATTCATTGACTGTTACTCAAATGCGAGCAAGTGCTACAAAGCGAAACCACAAATTTCGTAGTAGATCTCCTTTTTCAAGAGACGCGAAGCTGATTTACGAGGAAACATACTACTCGCATGCCTCCTCAGTAGCACCCACCGTTAAACCACCACCAAAGAATCTATTCAGCGTTCAAATGATGTATTCGTCGTCGGACGAATGACCGTCATGAAGAGACTGGATCTTACCGTGGTGCGCCGGCTTGTGTACCTCGGTGACCCACTGAATTATACCGGGGGTTGTCAGCGCGACACTCACAGTGTCTCTCATACCAGGTAGGTTCATGGGTAGAGGTCTGACGAATAGTATCCTGGCCCTCCAGGTTGGGGGTTGGAACAGGTATATAGACGTGTTCCGTAAAAATGGTAACGTGCTTGCATTCCCAGTGCAGCACCGCTGCCTTGGGTTTGGGCTTTTGAGCCAAAAGCTTGGTTGAGGACCCCCTGTCTAGGTGTGGGCGCCCTGGCAGTATCCAAGCTCTCGTACAAACAAGACACTTACAACTAACAAAACACTCACGCCACATTGGCCGTCGCGTGATGCCATCAACCGGGTCGCCCTACTTGCTGCATACAGCAGGGCGGTTAAGCGAAAACATGTTAACGCTGACACCTCCCTTTTTACACTATCACATTTTCCGTCTTTCACCCCCTCCCACCCAACTGTGAATACTTTCTTCGCAGGTCTCAGCTCTGGGACTGACCGTTTTGGTCACTCTGCATCACACTCAGCTGCAGTTTCTGCCACGTCCGAGCTCAGTTACAACAGGACGAACCTTATGGTTGTACGGCAGCGAAGCATCAGTCCCAACACTGATATTGCTGTCTTTGATGATGATGATGACGATGATGATGATGATGACGATGATGATGATGATGACGATGATGATGATGATGACGATGATGATGATGATGACGATGATGATGATGATGACGATGATGATGATGATGACGATGATGATGATGATGACGATGATGATGATGATGATGATGATGGAATTAATCAAGTAAAATACAGAGCTTCGAAAGATTTTCTGGAGTATTCAGTAAGGCAAAATAGGCATTCTAATTCGATTGCCTGTGGCTTGTGAGGGAATTGGATCAGTGCCAATCGAGCTGTCGAAGAAGTGAAATCAGTTTGTATTGGTTGGAAGAGCTGGGTTTGGTCTTCTATGGTCGACACTATAGTGGTTGCCACAAGCCACCTCACCAGGTTGACGAACCTGAAAATGGTTCAAACCACGTCTTTATTCACCGTTTACTCTCTGAGTGTCAGGTGATCTAGAAGTTGCTCCCACTGTCTCGATGTGTGAGTGTTGTGCTGTGTACGGGAGCTGAAGACGTTCTGGTTGACTGAATTTCTGTGATCAACCGACCATGTGCAGTCAGACTGGCGGGGTCTGTCTGACTTCGCAACCAGTGATCGTACACCCAAAATCTGTTCGCCATCTCTGCATTCGTTTCAGTGGACTGCAAGAGTGACTTTGCAAAAGACGCTTTTAATGGAGAAGTTTCGAAAGTTTTCCGGATGGCCGAGTGCGCAGATGCCACTATACTGGTGGAAGATTTGAATATATTTCTTTGGGAATGGTTGACAATCTTTGGGACCGTTTCGGTGAAAGAAATAACAATGTTGGTTGTTTGCTACTACGATGCACGGATTGCCATTCATTTTTGGCAGCGTGGAAAGAGTTGAAAACTGTCAATAGAGATTTCCTCCTCTTAGTTGAACCCGTTTGTGCCGATTAGCCGAGAAGTAATGTGCAGCTGTTTCATCCTTATTAAGAACCATCAACCGTCCCTGAAACTCCAGGGAGATTTCAACTCAACCCCCAGGCTGGTATTTTAAAAGTCCACCTGTTCGGCCATGATCGCCTGATCATTATAATTTAGCTGCGGCAAAGACCAGTTTTCAACATGAATGTGAGCATTACGTTACCCTCTGAAGCCTAAGGAATCGAGCACTCACCTTGATGACGGAACAATGAGTTCTGATCATTATAATTTAGCTGCGGCAAAGACCAGTTTTCAACATGAATGTGAGCATTACGTTACCCTCTGAAGCCTAAGGAATCGAGCACTCACCTTGATGAACAATCAATGAGTTATAGATGGTGATCTTGTGTTCAAGACTGTTGCTCCTTTTGGGGCATCTACATGGTCAGATCATGCCTCGTTTCGTGCTTCAATCGCGGTTTGTTTTCAGCGGCTGGGAGTGAAAGTTACCGCACTGATATGCGTTTTGTTTATTCGGTGTCTGCCAACAGCAGCTTTCTAAACCTTTTGGAACGCGAAACAAACCCGCCAATCAGTTTGACATCCGAAACGTTATACATTCATCACCAGACTATTTGCACCCAAAAAATGAGGCTGTAACTCAATTCACATTGGAACTCGTAGCTATCCGTACGCCCCATTGGGGAGAGTGGAATGTGCCAGTGGATTGAAACTGTGATCCAGTGAGACTTCTGAAACGACACCCAACTCGCAGATTCAAGACTCACTGAGAGAAACGGTAGCTGCAGAAATTCAGAAAAGCGCCGAGGAAATGGCTGTCACAAATAGTCTAAATCCTCTTCAACTGTTTCGCATTAGTTGGCCACGTCATCTGAAGATCAGTAAAGCGATTACAAAGCCAGTACAGAGCGCTTATATCCCACAATCCACCTTAGTCCCGCCACCCGCTTCGAAAAATCTGGCCTAAAGTGCCCAGCCTGACGATCGGCGCACCAGCAGCTTCACACATGGGAGTGAAGTGTTTGATGCCAACAGAAAACCAGGTCCAAAAACGAAACAAGACTTTTAAAGCATAATATCTCATCCGGTTCTGACTGTCCTACCCCTGCACTGTTTAAGCTTAGAGAAGAAAAACCAGTTCACAGTCTGTGAAAAGTTGTGCAGATAATTATGAGGACAAGGGAAGTGCCCTAGAAAGAAAAGATGGCTATGGTTTTTCCTGAATTCAGAAAGTTTTCAGGTCTAAACACGAGAGTCATCGGCGTTTCGTTTATTCACCGTCGACTCTAAGTTGCACACATGTGTTATCATACACAGAGTTATTATCACTCGTGAGAGGCACATTCGTTAGGTCGCGAATGCATCGATCACATATTTACCTTACAACAACTCGACGAACACCGCCACACATTTAGAGGGCCAACGTTTGTCTTCTTAGATGTACAGTCTGCACTGCTCTACGGCAGTGTCTCTGTTTCAAAGGTTTCCCAACTATTCTGGTCATTCCAACACTGGTAGGCACGTGAGACTAAATGGAGAGTAGTATCCTGAGTTAACCACAAGAATGACTGTCCAACAATGCTGTCCTTTCCTCTTCAACTTCATAACTGGATGAATTATCAAAGAAACGTTCGCAGTCTTCTTCCCTCGGCGCGGAGATTCTCCGAGAGTGAGGCCTTGAAAACTTGTAGTACGCAGTGGACATCGTGCCACTGGGTTCTGAATGCATCCAAGTAAAATAAATTCACCGAATAATCAATGTAGGGTTTCCATGTATTTTGTTATACGCCTTGAACGTTCAAAGTATAAAGTGCGGGAGAACGCACCACCAATGCTGGTTACGACATCAAACAAACCACGGATTTACTTACTTGGGTAGTTGCATCACGTCGGATGACAACACTGATGAAGAAATCCTGAATTGATAGAGCTCGTTCTGCCTACCCTCAACCTGGGCACCTTGGTAGTCAAAGTGACACATCAGCCTGCCGAAAAAAGCTGGGTATTCAACGCGCCAGTGCACGTCTAGTATCGATTTATCATCGTGAATCTTGTCCGCTGTGCTTTGAAGACCATCCATGGAACTGGATCATTGCACACGTATCATCGAAACATCGAGCTAACGGCGTTTTCCTTCCGCCATTTATTTCTGACGACAAGTTATCCTCCTGTCCTGATGATTCGGCCGTAATAACTACACTGGTTTAGCAATTTGTTCCATAGGCTACACGATTCATCGTCTGTTGTTTGCTGAGCCAGGCTCACAAGGCAGACAACATATCAACGAAGCATGAAAAAATAGTAAGAAGCCATTGGATGCGTGTGTTATCTGCAATCAGTGGGTAAAATATACCTATCCCCTTGTTCTTATTCATTAACCTGCTACTGTCTTTTCTCCTCTTTCTCTTTCTTCTGTTGTAAAAGTTCTTCTGTACCCCCTATGGCCAGCAATACGGTGAACCGAAATGCCGTACATGTGTATACTGTTTGCGGTTGTCAAACCGAACTGGACTGCACCCGTTCAGTGGACCCTGAGGAGCATACGAGCTGGCGAAATGTGCCTGTGCACGCCTATCGATGTGCGGGCCTAGGCCATTAATGTGACGATCACAAGGTATCCCAGGAACCTTGCCCACACTAAACCAAACCAAACAGATTCGATCTGATGCACAACAAGCGATCTTCTATTCAGTGCCTTATAAGAAAACCAGAATTAGGGGTTGCGTTGACCAAATCTTCACATTTCGTCAGGTGCTAGAACAACGCCCTACGTATAAGCGACCCACGGTTCTAGTATTCCTGGATTTCCGAGGTGCATTTGACTCGGTTGATCGGCCTATTCTTCTTGGGACGCCCGCCCGCCAAGTAATGCCCCGGAAGTTTGTAAACATAATACGTTCCTCGAACTTCCGGACGTGTGAGAGTATACGAAGAGCTCTCCAAAAGCGGTGTCCGTCAGGGATTCCAACTCTCTCCATTCATTTTTAACTTCGTGATCGATGAAATAATAAAACGAATGCTGGAGGGTCTTCAAAACCCCGGTGTTAAAATAGCCTGTGAAGAAAACCTTGTCGATCTGGAATATGCAAACGACATCGTTCTCATGTTCGAAGAGGCGGAGAAGGCTCAAGTATTCTTGGATGAACTGACCAAAGTCATCCCGTCCTTTGGTATGCACTTTGCACCCACAAAGTGTAAGGTCATGCTTGTGGACGTGCAATCACTGAACCCGCCCCATGCAATCCAGGG
>NW_008751667.1:2335624-2346445 GCF_000715545.1 Opisthorchis viverrini
GACCGCGTGATCCTCACTGTGCCTGGTTGGAGACACTACAAGATATGGCTGTCAACCGATATCAGTGGCGTTCTTGTTGTCAGTTTCTATCCAGATTGGCTGAGTGAATGTCTGGAGGTGTAGGCACCTCTGAATGATTGTTTTAAGCTAGCACTAAGTCCCTCTCCCGTCCACCTTTACTCTTTTCTTTACAATAAGGCTTTCAAATAAGTCATGGTTGTACGGCAGTGAAGCATCGGTGTTGAACACTGATGTCATGCTGTCGATGATAATGACAACAGATATTTTGGTCAGCGGCGTTGTTGTCCGAGCTCTTATTGATACCGGCAGCTCCAGAATGATGATGATGATGAACAAAACCAGAATCATTCATGGAGTTCGGAAAATGCCTACTTTCGCCCACCTGTTTCCTTCAATTATTCTCACTCTGCACATGGGTGGTCACGATTTCCCAAGCAGTGTTACTTAATAATAAATCTTGGTTTTAAACTAAAAGAAAAACATCATTTGACTTTGTGTGACGAGGTGAAGACCTTTCACCTAATCGTCGGAGTTCAAGGCTGCATTTGACAAATTGAAGAATCAACCAATATATCGTCATTGTAATGATTCGGTGCTTTTGATTGTGAGCATTACTGACTGATTATTAGTCCTCTTGATGTAATCAAAACGGGACTGTATCGAGCTTATTGAAAGTTATCACGAACGTATCAGTTGTTGGTGGTACTGAACCAAAACATGTGTCCTTGTGAACGTTGGAACGATACCTGGATAGATGACAAAGTGTGGCCGAGTCAAAATATTGCTAACACGAATTGCTTTACCCACAACTCTTGCAAAATGCTCTTGTATGATCAGCCTTTGAACTCAGCCATTGCCCAATAGGGGCAGAAGATGAAGGCTGAAGTGAGCCACCTCAAAGTTGATGGACATTTCTGTCTTGATGTGCGCATTCTGTGTAGATTGCAGATGTCTGGTTACTCAACAGCCACAACAAATGCCTAAGGCTGACTACAACAAAGTTGTATTATTGTTGCATGTGCGTCATTTTATTTCCTCTAAGATCGCAAATTAGACCATGTTCAGCTTCTCTACCGGAAAATTCAATATGGAACTTCGCTGCTACCAGTTAAACCGCCCTTTCATCTGGGCAATTGCACGAAACGTTCCTCTATTCATCTGTTCTCCGACACCTAGCGTGGAAGTCGTTACGGTTTTGGCCCCCACTCCTATTCCTCAATGGGATTTAAGCTCATCAAACCCGTTTCGTTTGTTATCGTTGTAGAATGGAAAACGTTACGAATAGCACGTTGCGCAACATGGTAATTGACATGGAAAAGAAGCAGCGTATCCTCACGAAGAAGCTCCACTTTTTGGTCAGCGAAGTGCGAGATTTGTCGGCTGTGCAACACATGCTTACTGATCACGGCGCCAAACAAGTTCGGTAGGTTTACGGCGTTGTTTTGTTCTCGTTCTACCGGCAGCCCTGTTCCGGTGAGGATTTTCTTTAGATTGATAAATTGAGTTCCACACTGTGTGATCTGTCTGCTTTAGGTTATTTGAGGTGTGTAGAGACGCAGAGAAGTAGGGCGAAATCATCTTTTATGATCCAGCGACTTGGCTCCAAGGGGTCACAAACAAGGTTTTACTGCGAGCAGACCAGACGTATGTGGCATTCGCACATACTTGGATGAGAATTCCGGCGAATCTGCCCAACATGAACTGTAAAATCTGTTGTGGATAAATCTAAGGTTCGAATGACGTCAGATACCACAAAAATATGTAGCCAGATAGCAATTTCCACTCTAGGTTTGGGTTCCCACCACCATTCAGTGGCATACAAAAAAGACCCGTACGTGAAACTCCGACCGTCATATACTCTGCTTGGTCAGTGTGAACAGTCATGCAGTGCAGCTGCCCATATTTTTATGGCTCTCAGCAGCTGACGTGGGAACATGACTACCAGCCATGAAGGTAGACAGCTTTGACTCAGTCGTACATGCCCCTCAATCTCACATACTGATATAGCGTTCGCATTCTCTTTAACGACCACACAAATCGCGGCAACCTGATTACCTATGAGACGGATCAAGATGAGTGGAACAGCTTCTTTTTTGCTGGCAGTGCGACAATGGACTAGTTGGTTTAGCGGACCCGTCAGGGCTTTCAGTAAATCTGCCAGTCCTCATAAGCTGAACTTCACTACCTTCCGAACACGTAATGATTGGTTTCATGAAACTGGTTACCCAGTATTATGCAACAGTTGTGTTAACTGCCTGCGTCAAAGGTGACTTTGAAGAATGTTAGCAATAAGCTAGTCGACAGGACATGGAGACGGGGGATCTTGGTAATATCTAGTGAATAAAATACCCAAAGGGATCGGTTTCTAGTTGACGATTTGTCTTTGGACTGACCCTGTGAGAATGCCGTCAGGCTTACTGACTTTGGAACGGACGTCTGACCGCTAGACCACATTTTAGCTCAAGCACGGTGTACTTCATTCGCTCATAACACGAGACACATGGATCGTGCGGTTGTACATACCCAGCTCAAACTTCATTTCCTTACCTGGCGAAGGTTGCATTCTCCAAGTTGCCTAAACGTAGCACTAGTCGGTTCCTTATCAAATTGGAGATAATTTTTGTGCTCTATATTCACTAAAATCACACGCTAATCGACTTAATCAGTCCCAAACTGCTTTCGGCAAGCGACCGAACAAGAGATTCAGTTGAGTCACTCGTGAAAATCAAATTGATTTGCAAATGAGTGTATTCCTCGAAAAAAGTTCAATATGGGTTCAAGTGCTGACGGGAACTCAGGGACTGCGCCTGCCTGATGAGCCGCAAGAAGGGCGAAACCGGTCGTGGGCTGTCGAAGATTTTCAGCAAACCTGTGAGTAGTTTCCTTTATGAAAATATATTGCGAAACATGAGGAGGCCTGTGTGCAGCACATTCAGTTGTAGAATATCATAAACGAGAGATTCAGTTGAGTCTCTCGTGAAAACCAAATTGATTTGCTGCTGAGTATATTTCTCGAAAAACACCGTGGCTCGGTATAGCAATGTGCACGGTTTTAGACCGTGAAAAATAATGGATATTTTTAACACCAATTAACCATAATCAACCAGGAATATAAGGTGTCTCGTTGCACGCTAAATTAACAGTTAGTACGTTTAATAGGGAAGCCTTGTTATATATATATATAACTAGGAATATCACCCCAATTCTTTGGAGTTAATGTCCAAAACGTGTTTAGTTACCTTGGTAGTCCTTGGTTCGTTTGGCTGTTCGGATTTAATATGGTGTGGTGTTGGTGCCTAGGTTGTCTTGAGATCCTGTTCATCTCTTGAGGCTAACCTGAGGTTTTATATTCAACGCTTCATCTCCCTAATATGACCACTGATGAGACGTCTTGCGAGCTATGTTAAAAGTTGATTGGTACCGGAGTTAAAGGCTGACCTTCGCGACAGTCGGCTGAAATCTTAAATCTTGTGCGAGAATTCCATTCCCAATGCCATGTTGGTCAGCAAGCTCTTGGTAGTCATGGTAGAATGCGAAAGTTAGCCGCCTTCGTGAAGCGAACTTGTGATAATTTTCGAGTAAGGACATGATGTATGCAGTTATATACACAGTCTTTGTGATGTTGCATGTAGTCAGTTTCCTTTATGAAAGGCCACGATGTTGTTCTGTGTGACAGAGACCTTTGTGAACGTCAGAGACGTAGAATTGCGTTAGAGAGGGCACTGTATGCGAGAGGTACGAATGAAAAATGTGTACACCAACACCGTCATGTTTTACCCGGAGTTATCAAAGGAAGTCTTTGTCTACTTTTCTAAATATGTCATGGCTCATTGGGGGGGGGGACAATCCTAATTGTTCTAAAACCACAGGCTGTCAAGAAATACTAGTGCAGATACCTTGTATCCAGAGAAACCTGTTATTTTCACAAAGGAAACTACTCACAAGGAAAACTCTTCGACAGCCCACGACCGGTTTCGCCCTTCTTGAGGCTCATCAGGTAGGCGCAGTCCCGAGTTTCCGTCAACCTTATGATCTACTTGAACCCAAATTGCACTGTTTTCGAGAACTACACTCGCTTGCAAATCCATTTGGTTTTCATGAGAGACGCAGATGAATACCACAAACAAGAGATTCAGTTGAGTCACTCGTGAAAAACGAATTGATTTGCAAATGAGTGTATTTCTCAGAAACCTGCTGTCTTCAGAACGGCACAGAAGGAAGAAGTGTTGTCCAGTGCTTGATCTGATGGAGCTGAAAAGCTTGAAAATTTTACTTGTTAGACTAGGTTACAAACTTTGATATGTTTGAGTAGGCCAACATCAAGCACGTCAAGTGTGACCGTTTTCAGTACATACTTTTGGCCATGAATACCGTTGTGAATGGGCAGAGAATCTGAATTTTTGTGCTCATCAGGCCAATCGTCGAAGCATTGCCACAAATAGTGTATTACCTTTCAAATCGCTGCCACTGTACCTAAATATCGATTGACCCGGTTTCGAGCGTGTAACCAAAATCTAGTTTGCACATTCAGTGTTGATTGGCAACGTATAGTCATTTAGCTAGTCCAGCATTTGGTGACCCGCTGGCTTCCAAGCGTTTCACAGGTTCATTTGCAAAGATGAATGATTGCGTTATGGCACATCGTCACTCACTTTTTAGTAGGCTGATTCACGATCTTGTCCTGTAAAATGAATGCTTCTGGATCAGGCAGAGACATCATTTTCGAGCTATCCAATTTCACTCTCTATTGACTACAAGATCTGAACCTCCAGTGGAGTGAATAGCTGTTTAATTGGTTTTTTTTGCGACACACTTGCATTAACATCAGTTCAATGTTCTTTGCTCCAAGGTCATGTGAGAGCCTCCTCAGTAGCTGTTCGCACGAATTTGAGACACCTTGTGAACTAAACGTTAATTATGAGTAGTTTAATAGACGTTACGCCCTGTGAGTGAAAATAATCTACGCCTCATCCTTGTTGGAAATCAGTAAGGAAAATAGTAAGGATGCCACTAAACATGCTAAATGCGTTATAGACAACATGATATTACTTTCTGGATGAACACCTTCTGTCTTATGCAGTCATTCTCGTACAGTAGACACTTGCTGACCCCAAGTTGAGCCATGAATTGTGTAAACAACGTCAACTGGACAACCCCACCTAACATAAATCACATATCAGTATCTGTCTTTAATCTGTCAAGCATTAACTCCGGTTTTACGCTGGGATTAATAATGGGGCTGACTACAAACTACTCAAACCTTGCAAACAGTATACAAAAAATTGGTTGATTCGTTTTTTTTTCAATTTCGACATTCAACTGAGAGCTGAAGACTTACGAGTTCATGTGTTCCTTTCCCGCTAATTCTACCCCATCGAATAGGTTAGTGTGAATCATAAAATTTTGCCTCATACCCTCTAAAAACACTCGACGAATTTGGGCTTTACACTTTGGCCCACGCTCGTACTGAGGTTTTTGGAGCGAACATTCAGTTAGTATGTGGTTAACTGACTTTTGCATTTGGTAGGCTGTCATTCGCCGTCTGTTTTCAGTTAAGCCAACCGGAAGAGTGTAGCCAGTCCACTGAGTTCACTCAGCGGAGCAGAATACTGCTCTTGATCGGATGAGGTGCGCTATTCATTACGTTGCTTTTTAAAGTTTCTTTCAACTGGCTACTCCTGCTAATAAGTAGAATTTAAGCTTAACTCACTATCTGGATGCACGGTCCAGAGTCACTTATGTCAATCAGCACTGATAACCTGTTCTTTTGAGGAGCTGACAGGGTAAAAATGCCAGAGCACCGCGACAGATTTTTCCCCCGTACGAGTACTATGCCCACATCTTCTCATCAATAGTGGGGTACAAGATATTCAGTTCAGAATAAGCGGAGTTAAACCAGAGAGATTGTGGCACCAATACGTCTTCATTGGCAAATGGTCAAGAATGGCTACAGGTGTTCAAATGTTCCTCAGCCAGCAACACTTCAGATGTGACTGTTCAACATCGCCGTGGTATGACAAGGGGACGATTCGAAAGAAGAAGCGAAACGTAGGAAATGGAGATCCAACTTCTCGACCGCCGTTAAAAATGTCGGTGGGGGCAGAAATACGCAGCCGTCAATTCAACGAAATCAGAAAGACTTGTATATTACGTAAAGTTGCAAAAAAGTCATAAAGATTCAGAAACTAGCTTTGGTAGATTGGTGTGGAAACGATGTGCGTGTACGGTTAGTACCTGGTGTCCGTTCCGTAACCACAAAAAACTGATGTTCTACTGTGTGAGGAATTTCCGCGGGCCTAAATAAAACTGGCGACTTTCCACCATCCTACAGACTTGTGCATATGTTTCCGGGAGCCAGTGAAATCAAAGAGCTAGACTTAGAAAAAGTGCAGACTTCCAACAGACTGAAGGTAATGAGGTTATTAACAATAAATGAGTGTTCGCAGATGAGAGGTTTTTAGGTAACTTTTGCGAAATTATTTAGCGCGGTGTCCTTGGAGTAAGGAGACATCGTACAGTCTGAGGAGTTGTCCACTCATGTGCTCTCATGCAGATATTGTAATATCATTTCTACTTGTCAGTAGAAGGAATAGGCAACCACAGCGCTTCATAAAACTGCACGAGCTCTAGAGTCGTATTTACATGGACAGTGATGAACGAGGAACTGCCGAAAGAGTTCGTATGTTGGCCTAATGATCAAACCGAAACTTGGGGAAAATATATCTTTGGTTTATTAGCTGTGAGGATACCACATAACACGGAATCAGAGCTGAGAGTAATGCTGGTCAATAGCGATATGGAATCAAGGAATCGTGCTCCCAGACTGTCAACGGAGCTTTTCACTGCAAACGAACTTGGGTTTGATCATCCAGTAGATTAGAACGATTTGTTTAGGCCAGCGCCACAGTTCAAAACAGTAGCTGCCCTCGGGCAAGGAACGACCGACTCCAAATGTCAGCCAATAATATAGGGGCCAATCACGTGTGAGCATATCTGAACGGTGATTGGAACACACAAACAGCGGCGAACGATGCTGTTTGTAGTCTGATAAAAACCCGGGGATTAGCAGCAATAAACTGAGGTTTCTCTGGAGTGAAGCGAGTCTTTTTGATCGATTACTGGGACCTTGGGAACAGTGACACACTTATAGTGTGTTTTTCAGTCTGCGGGAGCCAAATGAACGATCAGCTTTACAAATGTCCGTCACATCACAGCCAAATGTCACCAGCTCAGTTTGATCCACATTAAACAGGTCTTTCCTTTCAATAAGAGTGCATGTGCTTCTATGCCGAAGATCTCTAAAGCTGAGGCCACTGTTTTCAATCTCAGAAACCTTCCCTCCTCAATATACTTATGAGTTTCCAGTGGAAACTATTCCGTCTTCTCAAGTGTAGATGAGTTCTTCTCGGCTCACCAAGGGTCACAGCTGTCATAAAATTATCATCCACGAAGAGTGTACTCTGATATGCGGAAATCGAACTTATGACACATTTCCCCTCAACTTCCACAACCACATCACACTCGTAGTTTAAAAATCGAATGCCATTATACCAGATGTCTTCCTTGACTGAAATGTTGGTTGGGAGCAACTATCATGTCAAAATCATGAGCCATCGCAACCCAACTCAATCAGAAGCCATCGGAGGTTTCAAGCCCGCTGTCCTGAGCTAGGAATTCCGGCTGAGTTTTCCTTGGAAGTGTTCAAGGCAACGATTCTGGGGCTCTTTTTTACTGATAAGTGGGTCACTGTCGTCAGTAACTTATTTGCTCACAAGATGCTTCATAAGGCCCAGCTTTGTATATCAGTTGGAACATTTTGGGCTCATTCGCAGAATTTCTAGCCTCGATCATCCCTTCAGCGTTCTGGATCCACCAAGCTTCCCGATCCGCGCAGATGATCTTCTTAATTGGCGGTATTGTACTCTCGATCAGGGGCAATACATGTTCAAGCTCGAGCTTCACTGCTTAGGTCTGATTGGTTGTACCGTTTCACAGGCAGCTCAACACCTTGCAAGGCTGCTGGATGCATCTGTCAACAGGAGTCACTACCACAAGACGTTTCGTCCAAAAGTGACTTCAATAGGTAGACTTGTTTCACATTAGGGTCCGAGAGCTCCGCAATTGCCAGACGAGGTGTATGCCTTTCGCTTGCCACTGAAGAGCGTGTAGTGTTCTGGCTACCCAATAAGGTACTTTACCAGGAGTTTGTGGCGAAGGAATAAAAATAATAATGCTAGATTGAATATACATTAATGGAGAGGTCAGATTGAACAGACTCACTAGTAATCGTTCTCCTTAAAATAGTTCATCGTTAGCCCAGTTCAGCGAATAAACAATAATCCAGTCAGGGTTGTCCAGGGGTCTTCTTCTGAACAGTTCACACATATAATAGATTCCGAAGATGTCTGAAATGTTTTGGCACCAGAGTTAGTACATGAGACTCGCGAATGACCGCTGTAAGTGCGAGCAAAATCAGGATAGTCAGAGCACGTGACCACGTATTTATTGTGTATACTTGCTCGAGTGCGCAATTTTGTAGTTCTTCGTATTTAAACAAAAAGCGATTGTGCAGTTGACAAAATACATAATGTTATAGTGGAAGCAAAATAAAAGTACAAAACACCACAAGCGCAGCCAAAAGAACCATCGAACAAACTCATAATCCGAATCCACGGATCTAGAGAAAATAAGTAATCGACCTACACCAACCTATGACGATGTGGTCTATTGGACTTGGAGCTTGGCACGCATTGGGCGACTCAAACTGAGGTACATGTTGAGTAGGATGGGAGACGTTTTAAAGAATCTTCCCATGTGAACCAAGGCACATTTGTCCATGGGCTAACGGTTTGAAAATACAGGTTATTTTTCTTTTCTTTCTTTTAAAAGTTGACCCCTCATGCAGACTTTTCATTTGTCCATATTACAGTTACACGAAGAAGCTCAACTCAGATGTGTTGCAGTGGAAGTATGACTATGTGAAACTTTTGGAGTCGTGCTTGGGTGCATTTCGCGTTGACAGCTGTCATGGCCTAGTTTTCGGAGATTATGGTAGAAGCAAGGTGAGTCCTGATGCTGTTCGGTTGGTAAATGTATGACTCAAACTTGCTAATAAACCATTTTGCGTAAATTAGGAAAAATAAGCCAGCTCTTATGTTCAATGTTCGAACATATTATTCTGTTCTTACTGCACAGCGAAAACAGTGCAGCGCGCCGAGCTTGGCAATTGACTTGTAAATGTTTCGCCATCGTACAAGGAAACATCAGTGCGCATTTGGGTAGGTACCTTATGTTTGCCTGCCTGCGTTAAAAGAGCTTTTGAAGACTATCTATTATCTCTTAACATGATTGGCTAGTTGAGTGGCAGTGTTTTTTATGAATTTATTGGTCCGTTTGTAATCTTTGTTGCGTTTTGGTTTGTACTACCTTGAGTCAATTGGTCATCCCAAAACTAATAGATATAGAAAATATTAAGATGACCAGTCGGTTCGAATGAACGCAAAACACAACGCATGAACGGATCAATAAATTCACGAGAAACGCTGTCACCCAACTAGTCAGTCAAGCAAGGAAATAGTCTTCAAATGCTATATAGGTGCACGCAGGCAAACAGAAGGTACTGTAGTGGTCACCCACTAGAACACGTGTCACAAGTACTCAAACAACATGACGATTCCTGTTCCACTTGCAACCTTCGTTGACAAGATGCACACTACAAATTCCCATCCACTTTTGTTTACGCAGCTACCACCTGTGTCACACGCCAGGCTTCAACCAGATCGTGTCAAGTTGTATTTATGTTCGTATAAGCATCAAACACTAAAGGACCCCCCTCTTCACGCCGTACACAATAAATAGGCATACAACTCGGCCCAACACACACGCGCGCGCACAGGTCATGAACTCGACCGAGTTCCACTGATGACTACGGAACAGCAGCTATACTTCAGAGAAGACACGCCCCGCGTCCGGAACTCCGCTCAGAAACTCTCAACAGTTGTCCCCAAACGATAAGTCACATCACTAAGGTTTGCAAGTGGGACAGGAGTCGTCACGTGGCTTGAGTAGTTGCGACGGGTGATCTAGTGAGTGACCGCTACAGTACCCACCTGCCTGCACACTGATGATGTCACCTCGCATGGTGACGAAAAATTTGCTGGTCATTTGCCAAGCTCGGCGAACAGATCAACAACCACCTGGTCAAGAACCAATAGACTCACCTAAGCTAACAATATTTCAGAGCATATTCTTTGCCACGGTGATTGCCACTAAGAAATCTCTTGGATTCTTTGTTTTTAGCAGCCCCTTTAAATGACTGTTTGGTCTGTTTTCACCGGAAGTTCCCGCACTGAGGACGACACTTGAGAAGGATAAAGGAAGTTGCTGGTGATAGAAGGAGTTTCAGGAATTTCAACGAAAATTTCGCCCGATGAGTGAAACTTCCATCTGAGTGTTTAAACCTCAAGAGGTTAATCAAAATGTGCGACCACTTGATTGGGGTCGCGTGAGTGAATGAAAAGTGGCGCTATATTCTGTTTGATTGTGTGACTGGGAGCAGGTATTTTGGCGCCATTGCTGTTAGCCGTTTCCTGTTAGAACAACTCACTAGGGTTACTAATGAAGTAGTCGATCAGCTTTTGACACGATAGCGGATTGTCGGGCATACACATTAGTAACCAATGGGTATATATTCTAGGGCTTACAGAACCTCAGTTCCAGAAAGATGGGACCTAGTTTGATAGTTCGGCAGTGAACAGAAGGTCACTCATTCTGTGTATAGTAATGATTGTGAAAATATTA
>NW_008751667.1:2346478-2354745 GCF_000715545.1 Opisthorchis viverrini
TCCAAGCCAAGGTACAACCGTTCCACCGAACAGAGAGGATTCAAGTTTACCTTGTTTCCCATTTATTTACATTTAAAATGCGGAATTTTAGCTTATCTATATGTTTCAACGAATTCAATGTTATAAGCACGAACAACCAACGGTCCTGTATAGTCCTACCGCGTTTTCCGTACCCGCACAGTTGTACGAACAAGTGAGTCTAATCAACGGAGCACCGCTGGCACACAAAGCCTCATTTGCATGTCGCACAAAGCCCACATATTGTAGACGTTTCGCAACCAGTTCACGCGGTTTCGGGCCATCAGTGTCTCATAGCCAATTTATGTTTTGCCTACGCAATGAATTCGAATAACTCCCTAATTCGACAGACCATCTGCCCAACTCGTTTGGAAATATTTTGCTATTTACATGAGTCAGGCAGGAATCTGAAAATAAAATGGCATTTGGAAAGGTTTCACCTCAGAATTTGGCACTCAGTCTATCAAAAGTGGTGGAATAAACAAGATACCGGTGGAAAACTGTAACGGAAGCGCTCATGTGTACAGAAGTTTTTCTAAATCCAAATATTGAACTTTAGAGCCATTGGGTAGAAGTAAACTATTCAAACCCGAATGTGCATTTCTCACAGCTCATCTAATGTCGTCATTTGCAAACCGCTTGGAACCGGTGGATGATTCATTGCTTTGGAACTACTTGTCGAGCATTGAATCTACTGAATGTTTCCTAAACTACCCCAAAACGGTTATCTAATTACCCTTCACCAAGTAGTCCACAATCAATCATGGCTTTGCTGATCTAGGAACGAATGACTTTACTTGCTTAGAAACGCTTCACTCTGGTTTGCTTTTGTCTTCGTAGCTACAATTCTCTCGTTGGACCGTCACTCAAGCTGTAGGGTTTTTTGATGTCTTCCCGCTTCGGTGATGCATTACGCCTTGTAGTTCACCTCATTGTCTAACGCGCTTTCAGTCATGCACTTTGTGATACCTTCCGTTTTTCACGTCGCTTGCACTACCACCCACATTTTCAATTCACCCTTGTGCGTTCATGTACTCAGTCACCTAGTGAGTTAGTATACATTGGTGCTGCATTAGTCCAGCCATTTTCATATACACTTTTGACTGTAGTTGACCTATTACTGTTTGATTTATTCCAGTGCAAAGTCGTACTGACCAAGCTGTTGGAAGAGGCCCGTAGGAAAGATCCAACTTTACCCCTTTTGAACCGGTAAGTTGTATTTTTGGGTTTGATTTGTCTTGGATGTCCCGGTCTTCTCGTTGTGTTAATTGGCGTGGATATTAGGTAGTTCAATGTGTCCCTAGTGAAACAGCTTCTCACTGTCCAATGCGCTTGCTGCCCGCAGCCAGTTGATGTTCGTGAATGTCACATAATTTTTATCTCTGCCAGCGCTCTTAAGAATACTGCTTTTATGTATCCCCTTGGTGTCCTCAGGGAGGTTGTTTTGAACGATTTTGGAATCCCAAACGAAATGTTTAACACTAATTGGAACCGTTTCGTTGATCATGTAATTCAGTACGAGACCGTAGAGGTGAGAAAACTGAAGATGTGGATTTATCAAGGACGGAACTTTTTGACAGTAGTATGTATGACTTATACTCCCCGTTAACTCAACTCTTCTATAAGCCTGGTGCGATGAAGTATAGCAAAATTTCCACCTTGATACAGGATGGATGAATGTCGTGCACAATATACTCGCCGGATTGACCGTTCTCTGATCACCAACCGTTGGTGGCAACAGTGGAATACATCTCAGTTCAATTATGGCTCATGTTGCTGAATCGAGAATCGAATAGGGAATCTCAAAGTGGAAGCACTTGAACCCTCCGAATTAATTCTGCAAACTAACTAATGTCTACTCAAGTGGAAATAAACATTCACGTGAAAAGAAACGAGCCCATCAGTTTACCGTCTGTCATAGTTTTGTATTAGCAATGTTGTGGAATGTAGATAGCTCGGGTGCGCTGTTTGGTTGTTGGTCTGTTCGCCGAGCTTGGCAGTTGGATTGCAAACGTTTCATCACCAATCGAGGTGACATCGTCAGTGCAGGGTTGAGTGGGAGAGTGAGACCCACTCAACCCTGCACTGACGATGTCACCTCGATTGGTGATGAAATGTTTGCAATCCAACTGCCAAGCTCGGCGAACAGACCAACAATCAAATAGTTTTGTATGACTACCAAAACAAACCCTATCTGTATATAGATCTAAAAAAGTAACATTTTCGAAACGTTCCATTCCCATGAGTGCATCTCATATGTGTGGTTTGTGATGACTTATGCGTGCCTGTTGTTGCAAACACAATCTGTAGCGATCTGAGGATATTTCAGTGACCAGGATGAGGACCACATTTTAGCTTAGTACTGTGTCTTTCAGAAATAAAGAATCCGAGGGGAAGAGTGGGGAAGATTCCAATTGTTATCTATCTATGTTAGCACGTCTGCTGAGAAGAGTGCAAAAAATCGTATGCTAGGCGAACAGAAGTGTAAACAAACGGCCCAAAAAACTTTTAAAGTTGAAAGCGAGTCTTATACCCCCAATCGCCCAGTTAGTTGCGGTCACATTCCACCTGGAACCACGAGATTTAGCACCAACGCTAAACACACAACTAGTGAGCAGACTGGATGGTTGCACAGCCGTTTAAGCGAACATTGGACGTTTGCACAACCCAGCCGTGGGGCCCTCAACAAGTAGGCAGTAAAAGCTGGTGATTTTCTAGTCTGAATTTTTTCAGTTATCCCAGCCAGTTGACTGATCCAACTGATTGCGGGTCCTTAGATAAGGTTTATTCCAACCATCGGAGTGCGTCCGATTCTTCTATCTTACCTGTTATCCACGCGTTCATTTGAAGCTGACTGAACCACCATCTCCACCAAAGAGTGACCAAAGCTGTGTGATCCGTATCTCTCATCTTTAGACATCCTGTGGACAGTTGCTGCGCACCAAAATGAACGAAGTACCTGTCCGCATAGCACCTGGCTGGAATGAGTCATCACAGTCCAGTTAACTCTCTATGCTGCCCACAGTATATAGGAAGAGATCTGACTTTGTGAGCTATCTTGTGCGAAAGAGTAAGAAGTTGAAAGCCTCTCAAACCCTTACTGACGCTGTTAATTTTTTTGAAATTGACAGGGCTACGGAACCCGAGCTTGTGGCTTAACGTAAAGCATCTGCAGTGCGGTCTGGAGTCCTTATTAACACATTTTTCCCTGAAAATCTGAAAACCAAATGAATGTATCTGTTGCACCGTGAAGCCCTCTGCAGTTAGATACGCTTAAGCTGAGTTTGCAGTTGGACGCCTAAACCCTCTGAACAGTGGCCGCCTCTTTTTGACTACACCGCATCAAGTAACAGGCTATCCGTGAGTTGTTTCTCACAGGACGATGGAAAATTTGGGAAAAAGGTACTCTGACCTGTCATACTGATTCGGAAATATTCACTCAGTGCTTAAGATAATTTCATGCAATTTTCATCCACAACCTGGTGTCCAAGCGAGATCAACCGTTACTTGTCCTGTAGTTAATCGAGATAAACGTGTGCAAGACGAATAAGTTGGGAACTTTTAATCGTGCACGGACGCTTGCTGAGACGAAAGTCATGCACTGAACCCTGCACGATCGTTTACCCTGTAGACAGATGACTGAAGCCCCGGTGGCTTGACTTCCTTCAAATAATAAATGAGGCCAAGTTTACACACCCATCCACAATTCGAATGCACGAGACACCCACCTTTTAGGGTGAGCGAGCACGAAAAATCTTCGAAACAAAATGCGAACCTGTTCCCCCCCCCCACTTGCAACACATTATTTTATAATAACTGTGAGTTTTAGCTGACGACAAGTTTAACATGTGCCACGTGTGCTCCATGACTCGATAGTTTTAACCAAACGACATAGACCTGCTACTCGGTTGGAGAAATACCGACTAGCTAATGAAGTTTTTCGATACGGTGAAGCATGCACTTGTCAGAGTCTGCCAAGTAACCCTGATGATAAAACGAATGTTTTTTGAAAGGTGGTAGGTACTGAAAATGGTATCATTTAGTACATTTTTTAAAAACATAATGCCAAATTGGTATGCAGATGGAAGTGCAATTCGAATTTCGAGCAATTTGAAAACTCGAGTACTTTGTCTACCTGATGGACCTTAGGAAGGGTGAAACCGGCCGTGAGTTATCGAAGGGTGTTCAGCAACCTTCTATGCATTCCACTTCATCAAACATATTTTTGCCAATCATCACCACCAGAATCTCATCGGTTATTTTGCATTTCTTTACAAACAGGTCTAAATCTACGGAGTATCACGTTGATATCTACGGCTTCAAGCAGTCATACGCGGATGAGGTTGCAGTTCTACACTATGTTTGTAGACATCTCCGTGAATTTCTTGACAGACAACGGGCTCCGGAGGCCGACCGAAATAGGGCGTGGACAGAACTGGTCAAAAGTCCAACTAGAGAATTATCTAGAGTAAGTAGTTGCACATTTCCCCCGGATTATTCTTTCTTTGGGAGCTCAAAGTTAAACTAACCGGTCGAACATTTTGTCGACGTCACTGTGCTTGAACGCTGTTCTTCCGAGCTTGTACAGAAAAGTGGAGAAGCATGGCTTCTGAGTCTTGCTTCTGATCATAAAGCCTCATAGCACAAAACCTCTCGCTTTCCTGGACTGGATTTCTCTCATCATTGATCAGGAGGAGATATCCACGTCTTGAGTAAAGAAACTAGTTTGCACAACTGCTTGAACGGCGACTTTGTGGCCCTCAGAACTTCCAGGTATTGATTTTTCGCTTGTGGATGGTTGCGAACAACCTTGCCTTCTCAGAACTGATGAGCCAGGTTCGTCCAAATTGCAGCGGTTCAAATTCTTTACATCGCATGTTTGATGACCAAGGTCAAGGTCTTTCAAGGACATACACTGGTCACGAGTTTTACCGAAAAGTGAGCACATGCTAAGCCCGGTTAAACGAGGGTGATGCAAATCTGACAACTTAGGCAACTACCTAAAAATAACCCCGTTGTTTTCGGTGGTTGTGAAAAATGTGTTTTTGCTCCGGTGAACATCATCACCAAGATGATGGGTTATCTGAGGATCATCTTTACAGGAATCCCGCACTCATTACCATTCCAGCAGTCCTGGTGAAGCAAATCATCATATATAAGAAGACTTCTCACAAACCGAAAAAATTCCATACACGCTGTTATGCATCAGAAAACGATGTTCTTTTCCTGAACTTTCTGGCAGTGGTACCGCTGTCAATTCCACCAACGTTCCTTCGTTGCAGAGCGAATTAAAACACCTTTGCCGGGCTGGAGTCCCCGCAGCAATGCGTGGGGGTGTTTGGAGAATGTTAATCCATGGGGAGCTGAAATCGATCATGACGGAGAAGGGACCGCACTATTACAACCGGTTGATCTCAGAAATCAGTGAAAGCAAGGTAAGCGGTTGTGGAATACTGCAGGTGTTTGGTTTGCCTTGCATGGCATTCGAGTGATTCACATAATTGTCAGATGGTACCCATCCACAGTTTGTTTTGCTGAATACTGAGCAAGTTATCAATCGAATTAGGCTACGCCAAATGTCGCTCTAGACTCTATTCATGCGTTTTTGAATAGTCTAGTTGCGTCGAGGCCTGTGACCTCGTCCCTAAACGAAAATGTTCTACACCACTCGCAACCCCCTCGTCTGCAATGGCGAAAAGCACTCATGACGACCACACTTTCTCCAACTTATTCCAGTAAACTATCTGCACCTTCGGCCGCCTAATATATCTTTTGCATATAGTGAGATATTGTGGGACCTGCCGATAACTTGTTGTAAATAGGTCTCCTTAAGAGACCAGTTCGTAAACGGCTGCAGTTTAAAGTACGACCTTTGATGGCCTTAGGATTTAGACAGTATCAACTAGTGCATTCTTTGGTGTCCTAATTGGATTATACATGCAGCGGTTTATTTCGGTAGTTGATCTGAAAATCATTCCAAGATTTGATTTGGCTGGTTATTAGTTGCGGTGAGGATTGTTTTTTTTTCAGTTGTACCACTCGGATGTCCTCGGCTCTTACCGGGCACGTTCGTCCTCAACAGCGGCAGATCTCTGGCTGAAGCACGCTTTGTCGCTCATCCGGACACACGCTTTTGTATACATGGTGCCAACAGCACCAATATATGGTCGATTATCAAGTTCTGCACAGATGCAGCCTTATCCACCTCCCGTCTAGGGTTTGAGAAAAAGTCCTTGAATACGACCTTATCGTGAGACAGTTCAAAAATGCCTGCCTCAAAAAGCCACGAAAAGCAGACTTATTGATTCCCCTTACATGGGTCCGGTCCCTGAAAAACCTAGGGAAGTATTGTTCTCTTGGGACGTGGAAGCAGGACTTTTATAGACTATGAAACTCTGTACATTCTCCTCTAGCGTGAATGCGACGTACAACCGGGAAATCTGACAGCCCCAGAATGACAGTTTGGTACCGTGACCGAGCGTCATTGATACGACCTCATGCTGGATTCGCTACCATGCCCGTTTACTGTGTGGCCAAAGAAAGTGTGGCAAGGTCCTCTTATCTGATCTTCCTATTCCAGCCATATCTCAATGGCTCCACACAAAAATGAACTCACGGTGCGCTCTTGAAATTCTCGGAAGTATTCATCTTTACCACTGGCTTGTTCTCTCGCCATTCGATCTGCCTAGCTGTTTTAGCATGAGGGCCCTTGACCAGGTGCTGACGTCCGAGTAACTTACTCTTGACCCTGTTGCTAGCCAGCTCATCCCATGGGTCATTTTTGAATCGGAAAACCGACAATCAGGTGTGTCGCTAGTATGCATTACGCGATTGCCTGCTACTCTGATTTTCCGCCCCAGTTTATCACCGGTCTCACCACTGTAATGTGCAGACATTTTGTGTGGTCCCTTCCAGAGCTCTGAAGAACCCTGGGTCTCAGATGAATTCAACTCCACCCGAATTGTAATACCTTCCAACGATTGGGTAAACCTGCATGTCTTGCCAACCTGTTTTCTGAAGGAACCTTTGAAGGCCATTGTTAACTTGTCTTTCGTGATCGCGTGAATATTCATGGCCTTTGGCCAATCACAAAAGCAGTTACGACATTTAGGATATGAAATCACTCACAGAAGAGCCTAGGTTTTTGAATCTCCGCAACGTCAGCACACTTGGTGGATACATTCACCGGTAATTCGACTATGCAGAGTAGACCGATAATCTGTGGGCTCTCTGGCGAATCCCAAATAATAAAGGCTGCAAGATTTAGTAAATAACTATGCTATCTTTCCTCCCTGCGGCAGCTTAGCTGAGACAGCTCTAAATGTGGTTTGGATAAAGCAATTTTAGTCCGACGTTTCGCAACTTTTTCATCCACAGTACTTTGTATACTCGATAAACATTACCAAGCGGAATGCAGCTTAGGAGAGCGAGCTATCTCCTTGCTGTTCGTTTCGTTCTTCTTGTGTTTGTTCTGCGTAGAATGCACGACCATCGTCTACATACTCGTCCTTAGACACAATTCGTCTACCTCATTTCGGACGCGATGGGGTTGTACAGTTTGCCCAGTGGTAGGTCAGTAGTAACATACACCAGGTCACCTGCCATGCAAAATTCCATTTGAATAGCTAACTTTCTTCCATAACAGTAAGGAGAATCTTCGGTGGTGTGTGGTCTCGTGCTGATGCCTGGATAGCGTTACTTTTTTGGTTGCTAATGATGTAACTATTCATGGAAGATATGCACAAAGTCTGGTCGCTCATATGGAGAGAAGCATAGGGATGTAGTCCACTTAGTGGGCTGAAATGAAAAATAGCTGATCGATCAGTCAGCTTACCGAAATTTGCTGAAAGTCACCACACTATACGACAATTGGTCGTAAGCCTAGTTAGCTTTCTTTCAAATGTATTCGGAAGTGCGGGTGACAGAAGGATGGTTTGTTAATTGTGGCTCGCTAATTTCATCTCAAAGTTAATTCTATTTTGATAAGTCGTCGACACCAAAAAACCTTGCTGCACTGCCTCGGAGACGTTTGCTGGATCGACTATACTTGCTAGGCGGTAGTTCCGCCTTTTCTTGGATTGTTGTTGCAGTCAGAATGCTCGCGAGAACGAATCATCGTTTTGGGTGGTGAGTGGACATCATTGCTTGTTTTTCGGTAGGTGAGATTAATATCCAACAGATTTTTCAGATTCCTCAACCAGTTTTCCTTTGAACGACTCAGTCATTGCATGTGATGGTTTTTGCGGGAG
>NW_008751667.1:2355553-2369607 GCF_000715545.1 Opisthorchis viverrini
TGGGATTCAGCTCATCAGACTGGAACTGTTCTTGGCATGATTTCGAATGAGACGTTCCTCTCTTCTCTTCCATATTCCCCTGTTAGTCTTTCGGATTCATCGCTTGCATTCACTTTTTATGTGTGTGACCATGCTCCTCAAAAATAAATGATAATAGTACTTATGGACTTGAAAAAAAAATCAATCATTTTCAAGACTCGCTGAAAATGAGTTATACCATTAAAGTCGATCATAATTTACTCCGCTTGCACAACGTTCTGTTTCACATTTCAGATCGCTACAAAATACCGCAAGCAAATATCACTGGACCTGTTGCGCACGATGCCAAACAATATTCAGTTCGACAGTTTGGAAGCTCCAGGAGTGAGTCAGAATTGGAGAAAAACAATCTGAACCTACAAGATCACCATCTCTTTTTTTAGAAGCTTATTCAGCTTTTTTGAGTTTGATTGGCTGTTATGATGCAGCTTGCTTTGATAAAACCTGAGCGAGGATAAAACAGACTTTGTGCAAAGTACATTTGACCAGTTTCTATACAAATTAAGTGCACCTTTCGAGATTAAAATATGCTGTATTAAATTTTGTAGTGGAGAAGCAAGACGCCCGACCAGCAAGTGTCCTTGTTCACTGAGCTGGGCAATTTTATTGCATTCCCACGCACCACTACGCTCCCCAAAAACGCACTGGTGATGTCACCCCGATTGGTGATGAAACGTTCGCAATCAGATTGCCCAGCTCGGAGAACAGGCCAAAGAACACCTATCTACGCTGCTTCAGCTACCAACATTTTCCTCTATAGAAAAACATTTCGCTGTTGAGAATTCTCGGTGATATTTTAAATGCAGTAAGGTGAATAAATGAAGAGATCAAACAAACAAACGTTCACTTGTACTCTGATTTTGTGCCTAGCTTCCAAGTCACCTGAGGGAAGTACGATGGCTGGGGTACTGCCAGGTTGCCTAAGCCTAGATATGGGAAGTTGACATGCAGAGGTTATGTTCGAATCACGGACTTTTCAACCAGTATGTTCGGAACTTCCCCACTGAGCTACTGCTTACTCAGTACGGTGCATGCTACAGAACCAGTCATTTAAGATCATTTGTCAATAGTTCCGTTATAAAATTCCTAAAGAGCCTTGGATTTTAGAGTGCTTTACAAACAACATTTCATGAACCGACCCTGAATGAATCCCGTAGCTCGTCATATTTTAAGATGTATTATTAGGCTACAGCCTGGCTGCGTGCAAAACAAAGTGGTTCGCGAAACTATCTCGGATATTTCGAGGTATTCTTAGATTTCAACTGGAATTTCTTCCTGGAAGTAAGCTTCATGTATGTTGAGGAATCAAAAAGCGACGTCCAGCTGTTCCAAGCTTGTTTAAAATCATCAATATCATAAGTTCTGGAGAGGGCGACTTTGCGGTCGGTAGGTCGCAGTTGGGGCTGGTCAGCGGTATCGTTCTCCTTCACCTGGACAGGTTACTATGCCACTCAAACTTCGGTAGGAAGTTTCTACTTTCTGACTGGTTTCCTGAGTGATAACTTCTCAGAGAGAAAGAAGAACTTTGCTTACTTATTTACTTACTCTGTCGTGTGAAAAAGTTCGAAAATGGATTAGTTTTCAGTTACGGCTCCGAGTCTCGGTAAAGATTCATGAAGCCCGCATTACCGATTATCACCCCGAGTGACACAGGTTAACTTCAGTTGCAAGGAAGAATGACCGCCGTTTTCAAAGCCAGTAAGGCTGTTCTTTTACTCTACTGAACACTTACAAATGCGAAATAGAATACCATTCGTGACATATTGAAAGGCCCGAAGAAAGCCGCAGTCCCAAAAATAGTGGTTTATAAAATCAGAATAACTCGAAAGATCCAACAACCATGAATATAGAGTTGCCAATAAAATGTTCTCTTACCGTGACTTTCTTTTAAGCTAAATGTAAGGACGGCAACATCAGTTTTGAGTTAGATCTCGCCAGTTGTGCCTTTCTTCAGGCATGCTAAGATTTGCACTGCGGCCGCTTACCACAGCAAGCGAGGGTGCTTCCTCTATTTTCCAAGCACACCGGCTTCTCATCTGCCATAGACCCCTGTTCTTTTCTTGAAAGTACTATTTTCCACACTCATTCAAACTAACGAAGACGCCATCTGATCTCTTCATTTCAATCCTCAAACAGATCCAGAAGTTACAAGAAATTCTCCAGGCTTATAGTATTCACAACCCGGCTGTCGGTTATTGTCAAGGAATGAACTTTCTTGTGGCGATAGCCCTCCTGTTTCTGAACAAGGAAGATGCATTCTGGTAAGTGACTTGCCCACTCACTTTGTGTTGAAGTTTCTATTCCTTATGAATTGAGCAAACATGTTTGGTGGACCGCATTGATGGTCCACGGTATTTTTAGCTTTCTGTCGGCTGTTTGCACTCCTATTTAACTGATTTTGGAAGTGAATGCGGCTCTCCAGGTGTCCTTTCACCAGAGTCTTTCTCTCTGGATAATTCTTTTGTTTCATCACCCCTCTTCTTCATATGAGTCTTTGGAGTTCTATCGTTGAAGACAAAGTTGCTCCCGTCTAATGCGCCTTTGAGACCGTTTCGAACGTGACAGTCAAACGCATCCAGAGTGCCGTTTGGTTACTCCCCTCACTGGAAGATAGACCACGGGTGATGTGGTAATAACCATTGGTAGCAACTTAAACAAGAACGTTGATCCTTCACTGCTGTGCACCTTGTTAATTTGTCCGAAAAAAAACCTTATAGTTCTATAGAGAGAGAAAATGGAACACGGTAGGATACCTACGTCTGGCCTCCTTTTCCGGTCCACGCTCAACAGTTCTGATATTTCGTGATTACCAAGTGCTTCTTGCTGTACACATCATACTTCTTTCAGTTTCCTTCCAAGCTACATGCAAATATAACGACGGATTTGTCCTTCACGTATTCAAGACGAAGGGATGTGTGCCATTTTACAGGAGTAGAAATAGGATACTGTGTTAGGTAAATATTTAGTTGAGCAACGCCAGGTATGTTGAATCCACGAACGATGGTTTGTACGTAATAACCGAGTCGGGAAGCGCCATTTGATACATGCAAATTAAATTGAATTAGCTTCTGGTTGCTCAGTTGGCGGAATTTAGGGCGCCCAAAACTACTGAGGGAACTCATACGTATGTGCAATTTCTTCTGATCAACTAGCAACTCGTGCCACCTGTTTTTCCTTATATTTTCTTCGTCAAACAAACAAGTGTGTGAATATGTTTCGCAATTATCTGCTTAGGAAAATCAAAACAACTACTTTCGGATCACACAGGACTAAATCCGCGCGGTGAGACGGACATTGGCCTGATAACTAGCGTATGTTGAATTTGGTTGTTGGAAATGTCCTGAATATTTCTCATTCTAAATTACCTGAACTTGATTGTAGTGCTGGAAAAGTAAAACGACCTGTTGTACGAGGCTTTTCTGCAGTTGTTTTCCCTTGTTACTCTCGAAACGATGTGGACACTGGTCAAATTCTCTACAATTTCTACCCCTGAACAAAGTTCAACATATCAGTCACGAAGTTCACCTAGATGCTCTTGGGGAACACAGATGGCCACAGTACTAATTACGACCATCCACGTGGACTGTACGTTAACTGGTTCTATTGTCTTTTTAGGTGTTTAACCGCAATTCTGGAACGATACCTCCCCAAGAAGTACTTTAACTGTGGTCTGATCAGCGCTCAGGTCGATCAGCTCGTCCTCAAAGATTTGTTGGCCAGCAAACTACCTCAGCTTGCTGAACACATTCAACGAATGGAAATTGATATCAGCGCAATAACTTTGAATTGGTTCCTCGCCATCTTCTATGATTCTGTGCCTTTTGAGGTGAGTTATATACTTCACATTTCAAGATTTAATTCTGGGTACCGATTTTTTCCAAGCTCACTCAAATCACTTAGCCATAAGATAAAAGGTGCCATAGATGTTATTGGATGATCTTCACGAGATCGCCACCAGACAGACTGAGATTTGTTGTAGCTTATCAACCCGGTCGATATGGCTAACCACAGATCTAAATTCGAAGGCAAGTAGTGATATAATCAACGATACTTAGTCAAAGGTTTGAAGTATTTTCTTTCACTCAGCTTCCCTTTTCTCATAGTTCTGGATAGGCCAAGCAAATATACTTGTGTAGACAGGTGGTCACATAGTGGAAGGACCAGTAATGTGACACTTGAAAGAGTTGCGCTTAGCCACTTGGTTTCATCACCCGAGTCTGTTAATTAAACATGATACTCTCTAAATTCTATTAGCCGAATTACATTTTTGAATATCCCTTTGCCACGCGTAATCTTATATCTCAAGCAAAGCTTCAGTACACAGCTGCTTGTCGTGAAGTTTTATATTCAGGCTGAGTAGAATGCGTGACCACATCGATACGTGACCACGTGATGGAGTTTCTGTGATTGAAAGATGAGCGACGCTATATCCTTTCTAACTGTGAGATAATCACGCTGCCGTTCAGCTGGTGGTCGTCGAACATAAATGGTTTAAACCGCTAGCCGCGGGTTCGAGACTGCCTGGAGTTTCATGAGATGTGCACTACCGATGTTTCTCAGTCGGGATCAAACAGCTGTTCGGTGCTGCTCGCCTTTTCATCATAGATTGGGTTCGCCAACAGGGCGAAATTTTCCTCTTGCGAGCTTCAGCCTCCCGAATTTTACTGAAACTGAAGTGGAGCAAACCAACAGGACAAGAGTTCATATTATGACTCCCACTATAACAGTCTGGTCAACTTTAAGGTGCCTTAAAAACTGACAAAAGCCATGTATGTTAAATATACTGAGGGTACGGTCATAAACCGTACGTTGACTCTAAAATACTTTTAATGTAAATGAAGTTTTTGGCCAGTTTATCGGTAAACTAAAATACCTACTGTCTGGTCGACGGTGTGCCGATCTCATCTCACTTGAAAATCGATAATTTCTCCTCTCATCTACAGGGTTCTATAAGGCGATTGGCCGAAATCCCCCGAGGTTTTAAGAATGCTTTCCTTCTGTCAATTTTCCTTACTGGTGGCTTTAGAAACAGTTGAGTTGGATAGTGACAGTGTGCCCAAATACTGCTGTGTTGGGGAGTTTATCGGCTGTCGTTTTGGTGGTTGTTGATCTGCTCGCCGAGTTCGTCCACGTACTGACGATTTCCCCTCGCACGGTGACGAAACGTTTGCAGTCGTCATCATCATCATTGTCAGCTACGATAACCGCGTACTTGTCATACAGTGGTTGTAGCTGCCACAGTTTCGTTCACCGATGATTCGGGGAAGTGTGGTAGGTAGCTGCGCATTGGAGACGGGAGCTGATAAATTGCTGCGCAAATACGGCACAGACAGTGGACTTTTAAGTGGGGGGATCGAGAAGGGAGCTATACATTGAAGGCAATAGCTTGGATGAATGAGCGCCATTGGCGGCGCGACTGGGCCATGTCTGACAATGTCCCTAACCACTGATGTGACCCGTCTCAGGGTCCCCATCCAGGAAGACGGCAATGACTAGCGCATCTGAGTTTTCTGGTAATGGCTTTTATACTTCGCTGCTAAGTCACTGTCTGACCGCGTCTGGCTAAACTTCTACCCTTCACGTGATTGTGGGAAAAGGGCCCTTCGAGGAAGTCCGTCGACTGGCACGTGGACAAGCCAGCGCAACCCATGCGGTGTGCAAGCTGATTGCCGAACTCGGTGAATAGATCAGCTGCCACCTGATCAACAGGCAACAACTTCCATAATTTTGCATGGGAATTATTTTAAATCCTGTTCCACTGGACCGTACTACTGATTTTCTGGAAGCCAGGAATTATTTGGTCTCCTCTTGACAGGATGGAAACCACACCAAGAGTAGTACAACCAAACTAATGGAGTTTAATCAAGCTACCACTGATTTCTATATGGCACACTTTTTCGTGCGGCTGAATGAGTGGAATGGGTATCGGCTATGGGACTATGTGGGGTACAAACCCCTATTTCAAAAGCCACCGGCATACATCTGGACAATACCTCGTTTTTAAGTGTAGGTCTTTCAGTTTCGAACGATTAATGCTTCAAAATCTAGCTGGTATTAAACACACCATAACAGTGGTACTAATTTTGGTTTTAAAAGCCGCTACATAATCAACAACAAGGCTGTGGAATGAATTCATTCTGTAGGCTCCCTTGCAAAACACAACGTGTGCAACAGCATAAGTTCCTACAGTAATTAAATAAATTCAAAATAAATTGTCATTCATTAAATCCATGGAAGCCTCAGGGTGACCCTATTTAGCAGGGAGAAACAGTAATCTACATGGACTCGGTGAAATTCAGTCCTTTCGGCCGCTTGCTTCTTGCTAAGACCTTCCTAACACTGTGATTTTAGTTCAATTCTGCTTTATTGATTAGATTCTTAGTAATCGATAATCTGACACTGGAATATATTGGAGTTGGGCTTGGGTCAGCTGACGTGGTTCGGAGTTTTTCAGCCATTTTACCCCTCTTGCCAATTCTGTTGATACACATAGCACTACAGCTGTGGCTCGACAAGTTGAAGATAAAATTGGCTTTGGCATTTGCTTAGTGAATATCTAGCAAGTTCTGTCTGCACTGCCTTTGATCAATGAACTTGTGGGTAGAGCCTTCTGTTGAATAAATCCTTGGTCCTGTTCGAAAACCCAAATATCCCATCAAATTCATTCAAACATGACCGTAGGGTCTGTGACCGGCTACGCCGACTGACTGACCTTAAAAACCCCATTGTCCATCGATTTCTTGCTTGAGATCAATAACCTTCGTGGCTTGCCGGACCAACCACGTCAAAGGCTAATAGAGTACATCGCACAGGCCTGCCTGTTTGAAGGCTAGATCAAAAAATCTTGACAAAAGCATACGATATTTTCTGGTGCAACATACTACTGGAAGTTTCCTATTTGAACAACATTGAACAGCATAGTTGAAATTGCAAGGAGAAAAACTACTACAGTTAAATTAAGAATAAGTAAGTTTAAGTGTGTAAAAATGTGTATGTATATTCGCTCGGCTGCGAATAAATGTATAGAGATGTTATGGTCAGGATAGTCTAAGATATCTGAAGTTGGGGGACAGTACATTCATTGCGGCTGTGTGACAGCCTTCATCACACGTTCCAGGTGTAAAACTTCAATGGTTTACAGCTGACCACAGTCTCTACATATTTATTCTTTATTCCTGGATTGAAGTGGTATATCTTGATTGATAGGATGATGGCTCTGATAAGTTTGTAACCCGTGAAGTTGCAACAAAACTGCCGAAAGCACTCGAGATAGGCATGAGGTTAGTTTTCTTTGGCATGCGACCTTGTTACACTCAGTCCATAAAGATGTGGGAAAAATCGTCGCCTCTCTTCCGTGGTCAAAAGTTCATATTGTGGAACTGGTTGCCGTGGGAAGTGAAGCTCCGGTCGAAACGAATCAAACTCAGAATCAACGTAAGAGGGCGGGTCATCCATCAAGTAGGCAAAGTTTTCTTGTTCAGTTTGAGGACTTTCTAAACAAACGAAAAACTGCATGCTATCAAATGGCCTTCCAATTCGAATTAGTACACAGCGCGAGTAAACGGACAAGGCTGGTTGATGACTCCTAAAAATTGACGGACCCCTGGGGTTTGAATGCAAGATCATCAAAATCAACTGTAATTGTAGCTGGTTTCTTTGGATTTACCTGACATTGCGACGAAATCATTGTCTGTGTTGTTCATCCTTGTGCGATATTTCTTATAGGTTAGTCATCAGGTCATCATCATGATCATTGTCAGCTGTAATAACCGCGTACTCGTCGTACAGTGGTTGTAGCTGCCGCAGTTTCGTTCACCAATGATTTGGAGGGGTGGTAGTTAGCCGCGCATAGCAGGCGGGAGCTGGTAAATTAGCGCGCAAATACAGCACTGTCAGCTGTCAAGTGGGGGTTGGAAAAGGAGCTATGCATTGAAGACAATAGCTTGGATGCAGGAGCGCCATTGAGGACGTGACTGAGCCATTTCTGAAAATGTCTCTAGCCACTGATGTGGCCCGTCTCGGGATCCCGATCCAGGAAGACGACAATTTCTAGCGCAGCTGAGTTTGCTGGCAATAGCTTTCATACTTCGCTGCCAGGTCATTGTTTGACGGCCTCTGACTCTCTTCCACCCTTTACGTGGTTGTGCGAAAAGAGCCCTTCGAGGACGTCGGTCGACCGGCTTACGCAGCACGCGGCCAGGCCAGCGTAACTGATGCAGTATGATCAGTTCATCCATCGAGGGTGATTTGTTTCTCCCGAATACCATTCGACGTATTTCAGGATTGCTGATCTGGTGTTCCCACCAGATTCGGGCAATGCTCCGAAGACATAATATCATCTTTCGCCAGACCACTGGGACCAGAAGATTATAATTCCACCAGAAGAGCACGACAGAGATTGGTCTGTTTGAGGATCTTCAGTTTTGGCGAAAGAACAAGATGTACCATCGGCCGTGCCAGATAGCTAGCAGCATCACTGAGAATCTTCCACAAAGACTAACGCCAAACTCCTGCGGGGTATAGATTTATAACTTAGGAAATTTGCACAACTGAATTGTTGAATGAATGAATGAATGAATGAATGAATGAATGAATGAATGAACAGTATCCTCCCAGCCTTCGTGCTTCCTTCTGGTGGCATGGCAGCTAGGCACCGAAAGGGTGCTACAGCTGAATGAATGAATGAATGAATGAATGAATGAATATGTGAGTGTATGAGGGAACAAGACCACCAGTTAGTTGGTGCCATTTTCTTACCTTCGACAGATGGGTCGTTTGTGGATGGTTCCTGTTCAACTGCGGAAACTTGCTTTATCTTGGAATTCATTGCTTAGGGTATGGGAAGGGTGGGACAAAAAAACTAGATTACAATTCTCGTTTTCTCACTGGAACTGTGATGGCGGTCGGGGATCAAGAGAGCGATCACCATGATCACCGTCGCCGTTAATATTATCATCATTATTATAGAACCTAGAGCCTACTGTATGTTCTACCGAACCCCAACATCTTTCGTATTACTATACAGTTGTATCCAAAACACGCCTTTTCACATTACTGCTTTTTCACGATTGCTAGTTTTTGAGGCATCTTTTACAAGTTACCGGTAATGCATTCGGGGCATCGTAAGCCTCTGGTATGATTTGTTGGTTGTGCATTCCTTACAAGGCTGTCAATGGTGAGATCAGTTTTGGTTGTAACAACCATTTTGCACCCTAATGCGGGCTCCTGGAAAATTGGTTTGCTAGCTAGTGTTTGTGTAAACCCCGCAGTCAATCAGCTAAAATTTGTGTGCGTAGGTACAAACTGAGGTGGCCTTCACGGAAGCTCACAGTCAGTTCTGTAAGCAAAACGCCAGGTTTTACGTAGGCGTTTGCGTTGAGTGTCTGTTCAGGTTTATCCCCCTTTTCTTCATTAATTCGTAGTATGAAAACCCTATATACCTATATGCTAATATTTTGGATCTAATGTTATTAGAACTGTAATATTCTACTGATCATCATACACCCAGGCTGATGTGGCCAATATCACTTACTCTTCGAGGAGTCTCTGTCTGGCTGTGCTTTGTCTTGAGGTCCGGGCTGCTTCAACTGCTTTTCATAGTTGGCTGTTTTAGAGAAAAGAACAAAAGCCTATTGCGTTCGCATAATCGCTTTGTCGGAACAAATAAAAGCAAAAAGCAATGGTCTAAATGATTCCATACTTCAAGCCTTCTGTGTACCTACGGCGCGTTGTCTAAGGGAGTGAGTTTTGACTGCTGAACGTTTATTGGGATTAACCCGTTTCAGAGAATTAGCTATCTCAACTGATCACAAGAGGTATGACACCCGAGGCACTCTGTTCGAAGCATTTGAAATAGCGACTAATAGATGACCAATAGTGCGACACCGTAATGAAGTAGACATTGATGGTGCTAGTATTGGTTATTGCGCACTGTTCTACATAAAATGCAGGAATATTTTGTACAAGTAAAAGCACCTCAAAATCGTTCAAATTTGTAGCTGCAGCCTGACTGATT
The DNA here is from genome assembly GCF_000715545.1 of Opisthorchis viverrini. Taxonomy (NCBI): domain Eukaryota; kingdom Metazoa; phylum Platyhelminthes; class Trematoda; order Opisthorchiida; family Opisthorchiidae; genus Opisthorchis; species Opisthorchis viverrini. Next base: position 2,365,608 of record NW_008751667.1, read on the forward strand.
ATCATCATTAAAAGCTTTGCTTGTGGTGTGTTTGGATTATAGCGCTTAGTTTAAACAAGGGCGTGAGACGGTTTCTATTGGCACAGAACAGTACATCCTGGAATGACAGGCCGACGTTCTTATAACTGGTTCTGTTTCATCCAACAGAAGTTATGTTTTACCGGGGAGCATACGAGAAGAGTTATGGAGTTACCCCCTTAAATTGCCTTATACTAATGGGAGACTCACAGCAAGGATTTTGTGTGATTTAAAGAATTATGGTAGGCGATAACGATGAAAAGAACGTCGGGCTGGGAATGGCAACAGAGTGCCTTGATTCTGATTGTATTCAGCTTGGGAGAAATTAAGGCCATTTCTTTACATGGAACGGAAGAGTGTAGATCACCCACGAAGTAATGGTCCAACCCTTAGCAAAGAGGCTATTACCACAACCCACTAAGTTACTCTTGTGAGCTTACCTCTACTTGCGTGTTACAATTCTGAACGAAGATTCACATATACGGAGTAACTGCGTTTGCAGCGAGTAAAAAGTGATTTGATTTACGTTTTCTGAAAGCTAGAAATGACTTTGGCCATACAGTGACGTCTTTGGTAGACTCAACAGGGCTTCACATTTTAGCATTGTTTAATGAAATCCACGTCTTGATTCGTCAGTAGACTGGTGATTAACCCTGGAAAATGTTTGTGTAGACCAAAAAAATGTTTATTCTGAATGGTTTGGAGGCTTTCGTATAATGGGCCACTGCACATCAGGCTCTGTACAACCAAAGGAGAACTCAATAAAGCACGAGCCGATAAAGACAGATTCGCCCACTCGATACAATTCACAGGTTGACAGCACTTATCTTGTCGGACTGCATTTCGTTTCAAATCCGTAAACCAGTGAACAAATGTTAATCCTAGATTATTGCACTGTTGATTTGAATCACAGTTGTTAGCGTACGGATATCGAGGCGCATTAGGAAAATTCGGAGATACGTTCTCCAGTGGAAGCTACGCATTGTAGACAATTACGTCCTTGATTACCAGGCGGTTCGGTTCGGCTCTTTGTTGACCCAACGAGCTGATTGGCAAAAGGCCAACAGTAGTCGTGAGGCGCAAAACGTTGTTTTCACTGAAAGTATGTGTGCAAATGGCAGGGCAATATTGCATTCCTAGTTAAGGCTTCTGTCCTGAAAGGCATAATGCTCTTTCATCAACTATTATCGTCTGAGGAGCTAGCCAGAAAGTGTGAAGTGCTCGGTGGAAAAAATACAACTCATTCTCCAGGGCGAACATAAAAGAGTTCACCATTCGAACTTCCACTTGGCGTTCTTCTTATCGTGTGATGTAGCTGATGATCAGTAATGCGCATTCAGTCAATCCAGGTTTCTGTTTCGTAACTTGCAGCAGTCCGTAGAATCCGCATTCAAGTGCTCGGTGGAAAAAATACAAATCATTCTCCAGGGCGAACATAAAAGAGTTCACCATTCGAACTTCCACTTGGCGTTCTTCTTATCGTGTGATGTAGCTGATGATCAGTAATGCGCATTCAGTCAATCCAGGTTTCTGTTTCGTAACTTGCAGCAGTCCGTAGAATTCGGCATTCAAATAATGAAATAAACCAAAGAGTCGTGGTCCTATCTGGCCGAATAAGTTTACTGCGCGATTCAGGGCGAACTTGTCTAGACTCAACTGATGAAATTCAGATGTACTGAAATTGCCAATAAAGTGAGCTTTTTCGAAGCCTTTTTGCCTGAATGTACGACGAACAGACGTCCATGAGTAGCGAGTACCTACCTCTAGCTCTTGATAGATCCTCGTGGATGCTGAAATGGGAAGATAATAGATATTACTCATGAGTAGCATAGAAACATGGATAAAAATAAAACCTCTACAGAGGAATGGTGTCGCGAGCCTACTAAAAAGCGATGGAGCACCGACCCGGTTTACCATTCTAACTCGGATTCAGCAGAAGTGTACAGCTCACGGAACTGCAGACAACCTGGAGCTCGTGGCCTCCGATCTGGCATTTTGAACACCTACCGTTCGACAACTAACTGACCGAAGAGCAACGTGATCAGCTGACAGTTAGGAAGGATATAGCGTTGCGCATCGTTCAACCACAAAAACCGTCATGTCGTCACACTTCCTGACCACCTCCTGAAGTGACAACTACTCAGGTTGGAGTTTCATATACCTTGTTATGTGGAACTTACTGAGGACTCAAAATTATGTCCGTCCCATCAGAAATTTTGTCGTGTTTATTCCAATAGCATTGAACAGCTTAGACATTTGCTGAATCTTTCCCGTCATCACACAACTAGAATCTGCACAATTCTTACGCCTAAAATTCAATTTAAGTAGTGAAACACTACATCGGGCACTTTTCACCTCACCGTACTGGATGCACTCTGTGAAGACACTGATGAAACTACTCACAGCCTGATCAGAAGTCTTAGCTGTGTTGACGCTAGTAACGTTGAAGTTAGTGCATTCGGTGCCAGCATGCCTTTACCAGTCATAGTGATATGATAACGATAGAGTCCATATCTGCTACATATGTGAAACAAAGTGATAAATAGACACTTACTACAACAAACTTCTCAGAAACTCTTTGTGATCCACATTGGGTGGCCGGCGGAGATGTATATTGAGTGATGGTGTAATAAGTCCATAGAGCTCAAGACCGCGAGGAATTGTGAATCTGAAAAAAGTGCCGTTTTCCGCGTCCTTCTGGGAGTAATGGGAAATATGTGAACCAAACAAGTTACACGTGACTGATTAGAATAAGTGAAGCGGGAGAATGGTGGTACCCTGAACCATCGAAAACTACCTATTGTGACTACAAGACCCAACGATAATTATTTTCAGTGGAGGAGCTTAGAGCGGGTCATCTTAATCAAATCACTCCAGCCAAGGGGCAAAGGATTCTTCTTGCGTTTTACGACACACTCAATCGGCTTTCCCAAGGTCCATCACTCCTAGGGATGATAGTTCATCTACCTTTTTCTCCGACAAATTTTCAATCATTAGGCCCTTGAAAAAAATGGGGGAAAGTCCAAAAGTTCAGCAGCATTTCTGTCAACATCATTGCACGCGAGTCAGAGTTAGAAATGACAGGCGTGCCCATATCTGCTGTTGTGACTACAATCAGATGAAGGTTGCGGCTTGTAACCGCATCCAGATAAATTCAAGATGCTGTCTAATGTCCAGCAACCACCGATTGGACTAATAAACCTAACACAGTATGACAATATTCCAACCACGAATCTGCATAGGTGAGTTCAAACAACACTTTCTGACCAGTCTAGTGAGGTTTCAGTTTGGTTCTAACTGGACGTGATTATTCAGCTGCGTCCAGTGTGAGCTGGCGGAGTAGTGGCAGACCCCGAATATCAGGTATCCATGGTTCAAATTTTTGCACGAGCAACTATATGCACTGCTTCTGAGTCCCAGTAAGCGCGAAATTCTGACCCGTAATTTTGCTATGTTGGCGTGGACTTGCCATAATAATTTTCTAGGGCCTGAAATAGCGCCAGGTTATCCAAGCCTAGATAGCGACACTGGAGATGCCGGGCTTGAGTTCGAACCACTAACCTCCAGTGTAAGCAAAGTAGAGCAATGCAAAGTAGAAATTCGACCCTCCCGTCTGCAGACACAAAACGGTCTGACAATCCGAGTAGAAAATGAGTAGCGTGCCAAAATGGCGAGCCAGAATGGACAGGGGCAATAGGATTTGATAATTTGGTCCGTTCCATCATTATTATTATCAACAGCATGACATCAGCGTCCAACACGGATGCTTCACTGCCGTACAACCTCCATACATTCATTCACTCGATCTGGATAGAAACTGACAACAAGAATCCACTGACATTCGGTTAGCAGGCATTTCTTGTAGTGTCTCCAACCAGGCACATTGAGGATCACGCGGTCTTCATCCTGGAAGGCGAGTAACACCGACAGCACCCAAGCGTTTCGTGATCTCCTTCATACTCCTCTGCCAAGTCAAGGGTTG
>NW_008751667.1:2369707-2371677 GCF_000715545.1 Opisthorchis viverrini
GCACAACCGAAAACGCGCTTTTTAACTGCCTCGTTACGGATTCGTCGACACTAATTCACATGAGCTATGATTTTGAGACAACGATCGTCGAACACCTGAAGATGTCTCAGTTCCGCCGCTCGAACGGACCAGGTCTCACAGCTATACAACAGAACAGCCCGTACTGTAGCTTGATTCACACGTCCCTTGAGATTCATGGATAAACCATTCTGACGCCATAGGTGTCTCAAATTAGCAAATGCGGCCCGTTTATAAAAACGGATAAATTTGCTCCATCCCAGTGCCTTGGTTTAACTTCTTACCGACAACTGGACGAAACCATCAACAACATATTGTCTGTATAAATTTATTTTTGGGAATTCACTCACTTCTAAGGTTAGGTTCCTTCCGTTTTAATACAACAGAAACTAATATTTTCAGTGATGGGTAGTAAATTGCTACATAGCTATTCAATCGCCAAATGACTGACTTTCGTTTAAGCTTCAATGTTATCTGGATTGTTAGAAACCTATTGTATGAAGCACTATTTCCTTCAAGTTTGATGCGTTCATCAGTATGCTGAATTATTATTATTATTACTTAGAGTTTACCAGATCATTCACATTAGAACCTCAGGCTGAGCAGTTTCAGTTTTAGCGAAAAAAAATTCGCAGTAGAATTAGGCAAATCGCACCCACGAATTCATTCCTGGTGTGCAAAGAAACTCACAATTCGACTTTAAAATCCACTTTTTCCCTCTGAAAATTTTGGGTTCATCCCATGAGGGAAACGAGATCAGCGTCAGGATGAATAATCTCATAGTAGTAAGGATTATGATTTGCGAGTAATAGCTTGTGCAGGTTTTTTACTGTGTTTGCTCCTGGAATGGACAACCATGTGACAGTTGTTGACACCAACTTCATCGCCTTACACTTTGACTTGATGAGCCCGATGGAACCGACTCCAATCGACCAAGAATCATCAACTTACCTCCAGTGTATCATTGGTATAATTGGACGGTGCCTTTTGAGAGGGAGATTTGATGTCCATTCTGGGAGAAAAGTGTAAAGAACAATCAGGCATGGATTTTGTGCAAGAAACATTGCCTATTTGGGAAAAGACCAATGTAGAAATGAATTTATTGAGCCGAGACAAACTCAGAGTAAGCTTATTGGCTAACGGCAGATTTTTTTGTTTCAGTGTCCTAACCTGACCTAATCAAGCGTCTGAAAGAGTCTAAGAAATAAGTCGCAGTAGCTTACCTCGTCTATCCAGACACTACTTCATTGCATGGTTTAATAGCATGCTCTTATGCTTATGGTGTCCGTTGTGTACCTTTCTACAGTTCTGAATGTTCTTAGTCCATGAATTCTATCTGTCCAACTGTAAATTAAGTTCTTGGTGTGGAACGCTCGTTGTTGAACTCGAGTGATGCAGACTTCTTGAAATGATGCGTAGGTTAGCTAAACTATTCCACAAATGTTCCACGAAGTAGAACACTGCATCTACTCGTGTTTTCCAAGCCGTGATTCTTTCCTGGTCCTCGGTTGAAGCTGAACAGTAAGGAAACGTGTGGCTCACTGTGGTTCAGTCAATTGACTTATTTCACTGAATTTTTGGGCTGCACTCACAAAGGCAGTACTGATAACATAGTATGAGTGGTTGGAACTATTTACGATTAGCTCATTTAGCAGAACTCGTGCACGCAGCGAACGAGTGACATTTTTTTTACGTAACCTGCGAAATCAGGACGGTTTTGGAAGTACCCGTAACGAAAAGCACTGCAAGTTGTGAAGTTTGGGTTGTATCGGAGTGAATACATATGGAATCAGCTATTCAAAAATACAGCGTGGCAATGACTGTATGGAAAATAGGTTACTGTAACGCCTTTTGGTCAAGTGCACCATTTTGTACATAGTAACTGACTAAGATGAGCGGACGACGAAGATTAAAATGATGCTAACGAGAATGATAATGATGGCGACCGTAGA
>NW_008751667.1:2371776-2384337 GCF_000715545.1 Opisthorchis viverrini
TATTATATTATATTATTATTATGACATAATAATATATCACTAGTGACGGCGACAAAGATGATAGTGAGACTGATCATGTCGATCGTGATGATGTAGTTGGACGGTGCAAACAAGATCCCTTCATCAAGGCACAAACTTTGCTTCATTTTCTCGACAGTTTAGATAAGACATCAGGGGCCTGACTAGGCAACACACTGTCCTATACTGACCCTTTTTTTCGAAAACTTGACTTCCACCTTGAGTTTCCTCAGATGATTGTCGTTCTCGGTGAAATCAGTTCAAATCAATTACAAACCGGTTACACTTCATTTAAAGCGCACTGAATCAGTTACTCAGAATACAGGATCCTGTTAAGACCTTATTCAGACAAACTAAACAAAGAACGACAATCATCATCATCACTGTCAGATGTAATAACCGCGTACTTGTCGTACAGTGGTTGTAGCTGCCACAGTTTCGTTCGCCGATGATTCGGGGAGGTGGGGTAGGTAGCTGAGCATTGGAGGCGGGAGCTAATAACTTAGTGTGTAAATACAGCACTGTAGGTGGATTGGGAAGGAAGCAATGCATTGTGGGTAATAGCTTGGACGCATGAACACCATTGAGGGCGTGACTGGGCCATGTCGACAATGTCTCCGATGATTCGGGGAGGTGGGGTAGGTAGCTGAGCATTGGAGGCGGGAGCTAATAACTTAGTGTGTAAATACAGCACTGTAGGTGGATTGGGAAGGAAGCAATGCATTGTGGGTAATAGCTTGGATGCATGAACACCATTGAGGGCGTGACTGGGCCATGTCTGACAATGTCTCTAACCATTGATATGGCCCGTCTTGGGGTCCTATTCAGGAAGAAGGCAATCATCCAAAGAAAACATCTATCTAACCACTTCGTCGGTACATATTTCAAGAGTCCCTCTAAAGAAATCACACTCATTTTGTAGCTGAATCACTTTTTGATTGTCACCACTTTCATACGGAAGCTAGTAGTCTGATTACTGAACAGTACTCACCCCATGAATTTTTCGGTCGTGTTCAGTGGTGTGAGTGAACCACTCGGGATGAATGCCACCAAAACAAGGCCCCAAAACACGGCCCCATTCATTTCTCACGGAAAGGAGTCCACTTCGTTACTGCACCAGAAGGAGAATAAAACTAGAATTTAAGGTATCTTCAAGTGCCTTTCTGGCAGAGATTGAAAAGGGACAATGCAAACGAATCTTGTTTTGGACGTCACCATCTTATATCATGAAACTCTTTTTGTGGAAAAAAAACTACACGTGATTTTGCAGTTTCAGGTGTGTGTTGACATTTTACCCCTTAGGGTCATTTTGTCTAAACCAATACAGCGACTTGTAACCTACCGAACCGACGTTCCTTAGCATTCAAAGACTAAAATATCATAAAATATCAAAAATCCTAATAACCTGTGGGATTTTCTAGTCACGATGTGCCTATCATGTTTTGTTCAGATGAATGAACCTCAATCAGCTGTTTGGTTGACTTGCAACCAGCATTCGTTTATACTGTTTTCTGCATGGCTGCGTCGAACCAAATCACGTTAAATAGTTCCACTTCCCAGTCGAATTTTTCGCTGTGCCGTTTTACCGGTTAGTTGAGAAAAAATGCTTGATTGGTCTGAACACGGATCGTTATACCTCCTCCTCGAGGTCACCAAAAAAGCACATAAAATAGTAGTGATAAGGAGTTAACACCCCAGACCGATGAAGTAACACAGCCAGATTCATAATTAGTCCAAGTACATGGACTGGTTTTCCGGTTCACCCAGATATCAGTCGGACTTTAAAACACAACGCAAACGAATTGTGCGCTTATCTTGTGTATTCACAGCCTCATTTCACAAAATAAGGAGTTAAGGCAGCCGTGCTTATTTGCTCACTTTGTCGCTCGATTAAAGTTTATAAAAAAGACTGAGCAGCAGACATCCACATATTCTCCTCCAAAAGTGAGTAAGTGAAGTGGATGCTGACTGTGAGTTTTACACTACCGACGACGTCAGCTGATTCGCCACTGACGAACTTGTCACAAAATGACTTTCCACCCAAATCAGCTGACTGGGTCCTCAATATTTCACTGCAAAAAATGTCATCGTACCGTGATTTACAGCTCTTCCATTCTAGTTTCCGTCCATAAGTTTGACTCTCGACAAAATCCTGATCTGCCTTAGGTCACTCAAGGTCACCCTGTCCCACTGGGTTCTCCCGTTCAATGTTTGATGACTTGAATCCGACTTTCCTTTGCCTCTGCTTACAGCGGTACCGCTCCGCAGACAAAGTGTACGTCTTACGTAATGCGCTACTCATAAGGTTGCTGAAAACTCCTCGAAAGCACAAGACCGGTTTCGACCTTCCAATTCGGGCTCATCAGGTAGACGCAGTCCGCGAGTTTCCGTCAACCTTAGGTTCTACTTGAAACCAAATTGCCCGAAATTAGCGATTATACACTCATTTGCAAACTAATTTGGCTTTTCGAGAGACTTACCTGGAACCCAGCTGAATCTCTCGTTTGTGATGTTATAGGCAGCTGAATGTGCTACACCAGGCCACCTCATGTTTCAGTCGCCACGATATTCGAGATGTCCTGATTAGACCCAAGTAGGGCGAAACCGGTCGTGGGCTGTCGAGGAGTTTTCAGCAACCTCATGAGTAGTGCATTACAACGATATACATGTATCGCGACATCTTGAATATCGTAGCAACTGAAAGATTAGGCGGCCTGGTGCAGAACATTCAGTTGCCTGGAAACATCAAAACCTTGAGATTCAGCTGGGTTCCAGGTGAGTCTCTCGAAAACCCAAATTAGTTTGCAAATGAGTGTATATTCGCTAATGTACGTATTACGCTTTTTCACTGCTTATCTGCGAGAAACCTTCGTTTTGAGTGGAAAAGCAAACTTAATCGACGAAATTATCAGTGTTCCATGCGAAGCTGTTTTTTTTCGATATTCCGCAGCACAACACTCCTCCAAAATGATTTCACCACATATTTCAGCGCACATAGGTAAAAATAATCGACTGTATGTATGTTGCAAAATTCATCCCTGTTCAGTCATGTACCGCGATCAGTTGGATTCTCCAAACCCGACTCGTTTTTCACGTGACCAGACAAATGCCCGACACACACTATGGAGAACTTTCCTTCAACAAGTCCTTAAACTCGGTGATTACAAGATATACTCGGGTGCCTCTCGTCTCAGACCAGTTTCAAATATGTTTCAAATAAACTTGGAGACAAAAGATCTTGCTTTATTGATCCCATAATATCAACGCGTTTCTGAAACTCTGCTCCAATTTGACCGTCAAGCACATCCCACCTTTTTCCTGCTCACCATTGCCACGATAAATTATTTCAATCCTTTCTCTTCTTGCTCATCAGTATCTCTCGCGACAATGGATCTTACTTGTTCCGTACTCGTCACTATCATTATACGCCTGCCTTTCCCTACCTGCCTACCAGTTACATTCATTCCCTTTGCGGAGGTCCGTAAGTAGTCCCTACATTTAGAGGTGTTTCGTTTTGACTAGAAAATTTGTGTTTTGTCACAGGGAGTGACATCATGCCATTGATAGGAAACTGAAACCCAACTGTTGTATCGTGGGTGGCCGTCTATGGTTTACGCCTGCACTGAGCCTGCCAGACTACGCGATAGGGAGATGACAGAGAACTGGGGACACGGTTGTATTATCAGGACAAAAACATACAGAGAGTCTGCGTAATATACAGGATGACTAAATGGCCAAATATGGTCGTTCACTTGTTTGCTCCGTACAGCCAATGGCGATGTTCCGGTCGTGGACACTTATAGGCCCACTACGCTGGTCGTATGTTGCTGAGCCGTGTTTGGTGAGAGCCGCCAACTCACCTACTTTCCGGACGTGTCGAACCGATGGTGACCTTGTGGATGCGTCACACTCTGCACATGTACTTTTTCCATGTCTGGGTGCGTCCTGACACCAACCCAGTCATACACTTACGGTGTGGTTTCAACCTTTTTTCCAAAGCAGCTTTAACCTCCAGAATTTCAATCAGGACTTACTTAATGGTTTGTATGAAAGCTCTGAAGACATTTGGTTAAGTTCAGCTCAAATGCTGTGTCGCTGAAGCCACCTAAAACTGACCTTTCCATTTCTTGTTCCGAAAAAACTGGCCCTTACAGCTTCGGCTCAGCGTTACTGTTTCTCAAACTTACAACTCTATTCCTGAGATCATATATGCCACCGCGTTTCTGCTTCATGCCTTTACGACAATATATCCTTCAATTTAATAAATTCTCAAAGCTTTCGGTGGTCTGACTTTTCAGCTGCTTACGGTTTTCGTAAGAATGATGAGTTAAATGTCACTCTTGTGAGTGCTGTCAACCAAATTTCATCAAATGTAGTTGGAGCAAACCTCAAAGCTTCCTTGCAAGCTGCTTGGTCCAGTCGAACGACTGACTCCCCTTTAAGTTGAGTTATTTGGTGGCAGCTAATTTTAGTCAACGCATTTTAGACTATTCCTCATCCTTCCCTGAGGTTTAACTGTTATTCTGTTAATCAACTAATTCTGTTGGAACTGCTTCGAGTTTTTGAATACTTCGTTCGCTTTACTATGTACAATTGCTGTCACGTCTCGAATAGGTCCATTTCTAAATACGTTCAATCCTTCGTTAAATTCGATGAAGTCTTGTGAATTGTAGTGTTTCTTTCAAAATTGAAGAATTAAAATCACTCCATAACCAACCATCCAGATGGATCCTCTTTTTTTGTTTCCACCACAGCCAAACTCATTTCATTTTTGTCGTTCATATTACCAAATCGGTTCAATTTTTAGCTGATTCTACTACGTGACCATTCCCCACTGCAAAGCCCCGCAATCGTTTGATTAACGCCTACGTCAGATATGCAACTGAGCATCTTCTACCTTCTAATTGTCAAGGCTTGCCTTTTGCAAGCGCTTTGCGGCATGCTTCTTGTTCCAAAACGCATTGTTCTTGACGCATTGGTTACGTAATCCAGCAGAGACGTCAAATCAAAGAGAAAACATTATTGACTTGAAGTAGGTGTATTTCGCCGGAATTATTTGGAAAAATACTGACTTTAGCGCGTCAGTCGACCCGAATACTGTCAGTCTGTTATTTGACCTTTGGAAATATTCAAAACATTTAATACGTAAAAGTATCTTGACTTTGATCTCAGAGGTTGAACAGTAGAGCTCGCTAATAACACGTTAGTTGGATTGGAAAGTTCAGAAAAATCTGCCTTCCATGAAGTTTCACTTTAGAATGTTGCATTTAAAGAGGAGTAGGAATGTTTAAGAGTATTGCACTAGCGCCTTTGGATGGAGGTGTGGTCAAGGTCGAATGAGTAACCACTGCTCATAGTTGTCAGACTTTTAAGAAAACTAAAATGCTACATTCTGGTGCCTGAGTTGCTCAACAGAAAAACCATGAGTATCTTGTCAAACGAGCCTTTTGGATTATAGACCAACTTAGTGTAAAATGAAAGAGTAAGCTTATTAAAAAAGGAACTGGTTGATTTTGCTGTATCACAGTTTTTGAAATAAAGAACGGGATCTTTGACTTATTTCCACTGGTTTTTCGTGGTTACGTAAGGAGTGAGGTTGTTATCTGCGATTCCTTATGAACAAAATGGTGTGCAAGTAGATATTCGTTGTCATTTGTCTCTTCAAATAGATTTTCCTACTGGCACGCGAGGGATTTGATGTGCTGATACTTATAGAAGGTGCTTTCTAACCTGGTCAGTTAGGTGATCTCATTCATTCATCAGAAGCAACAGCATGACGTCCGTGTTCACACTGATGCCTCTTGGATACAACCATGATTTACTTGAGGCCATTATCGTGAAGAAAAAAGAGAAATGGATTGTGAACGGACTTGATGCTAGCTTACTACAATCATCCCGCGTTGCCTACACATCCGAACACTCATTCAGGTAACCTAGATGGAAGCTGACCACAAGAACGCCAACGACATCGGTTTACAGCGATATCTCACAGCGTCTCCAACCCGGTGCAGTGAGGATCACGCGGTCTCTATCCTGGAAGGAGTGTAGCACTGACAGCACCCAAACTTTTCGTGATCTCTTTCGCGTCCTTCAGACAGGCCGAGAATCGGCCAACTCTCTGCTTCCGCTACCCTTAATTTGGCGTGGACAACAGCACTCTCTTCAGCAAACGACGGTTCGTATACGCAACCTAACCAAAGAAGCTTCTGCTATTGGACACACTATTCCATGGAAGTTCCTGATGCACAATCAGAAAACTCGCTTTCTGATTGTCTCGTTGCGGGTTTGCTGCCACCGACCCACATGAGTTACGGTTCTGAGACAGTGGTTGTCGAACACCTAAAAACCTCTCAATTCCGAACAGGTATCGCTGAGTACCAAGAGATGACAGATATTGTGGACCGTTCGGTCACTCCAAAAGTGCATAACTTACCGCAGTAACACCACCCAGGCTACCGCACCTAATGCATCATGTGATCACTTCAAACTGAATAAGGCGATCGATAAAACGACTGCATTCACGTGGGCTATATGTGATCCATATGACAGAGTGGATAAGAGGAAATATATAAAGGTGTGAAGCATCTCTGTCTACAATCAGAACATTACGAACCTCTCATTGAAGTTGAACACGCAGAACACTGGAAAGTGTCTTTTTGAGAGCGGAATAATTGGGTTCCGGAAATGAGGATATACACCGTTGTTTAGTTTTGACGTTGTGATTGATCCCCAGCGATAACCGATAGGCACCGAGGACCGAATCTGCCGAATAAGTTTATAAATGTGCTCTTCGGTATATAGACAAATCCACAGATGAATAATGCTCACGATAAGCTAAGCACCAATCAATGTACCAATATAAGCAATTTTACCAGAACATCTAGTCATGTGCACCGTAGTGAGCGAGATCCGACGGCGTAGAGGATCGGCCCAGATCCAATACAAAGTCGCTGAAAAACCCCATTTGCTAGCACACTATGGACATTCTAATATTTCGAATAGCATAGCTTATGTACCAACGTCCGAAATCACTACTTTATGGACACATATTGCAATCTAACTCACTGTGCATGAGAAGTGCGAAATACCACTAAAATTCCCAGGAAACGCAGAAAACGCAGCGTCATAGGCCAAAAATAAAATAGAATTCAGTTGTTTTAAGAAGTGCGCTTAATTTCAAGGTTTACCCAGTCCTAAAAATAGCGGACCTGAACTTATGTAGTGTATGGAAACCTGACCATCTCCATAAATTCAAGCGACCACTGGGCCCGATTCAAATGCAGGACCGCAGCGTGAGTTGTCCAGTTAACCGTCTTGAGTTTGCAGTGAGATCCGCTACCCAGTTTCTCAATAATCCACTTTCATCTATTTACTTCTTGATAGTATGCTTACTGGAGCATCAGAAACGAAGTGGTCTGGAGTCGCAGAGCAATTTTTTTACTGGTTTCACGTCTCATTTTTGATACCATTTGGATGGCTCTAGTAATCTGATCCTGTGAGCCATCCCACTTTGTCCGTTGACAAATTCTGCCCCACCAGGTTACAGCTCAAGAAGCGCCTGATTGATTTTCGATTGACTTAACCAGTCGCCCTAGTAACCTACTCAGTACAGAGCCCTCGTCAAAGGAAGAAACAAACAATACACGAATGAATTCTATATTTTATAAATAATCGTGGCTAATTGTAGCTCCCACAAGTTTTGAGTAATCGTTTATGCACTCCTATCCACCTACATAACCCCTCCCCCAGGTTTGTGTGAGCTGGGATACTGCCAGGGCGCCCACACCTAGACAGGAGGACGATTAGGGTCCTCAACCAAAGCCTTTGGCTCAAAAGCCTAACCGCAAGGCAGCCGTGTTTGGCGGGAAATGCAATTACATTGCCATTTTTACGGAACACTTCTATATACCTGTTCCAACCCCCAACCTGGAGGGCCAGGAGACTGTGTTCGTCAGACCTCTAACCATTGACCAACCTGGTATGAGAGACTCTGTGAGTGTCACGGGACACTCTCCAGTATAGCTCAATGGATCGCTGAGGTGCGCAAGCCGTCACATCACGGTAAGGTCAGTCAGCTAAAAAAAGCTGTTCCAGTCGCTCCAGTCTACAAAGAACGAAGCAGCCCAGTATAAATTTTTGTGACGATGAGGAGATGCCTAATTTACTGACGAAACATCGCTTATAATTGTTTGAACAATCAACTTGTCCGATTTATAATTAACAAACTGATTTGCTTACTTGAATCTTAAACTTTGTCCTTCCCGTCTACCAGACTTTGATCCGGATTTGGGACATATTTTTGTTGGAGGGATCCAAATGTCTTTTCCGATTCGCACTGGCCCTGCTCAAAAGAAACGAGGAAATGCTTATGCATCAAAGCGACACGATCAGTTTTTGGAAATGCCTAAAGTCGGCCTCTCGGTTAACTTACGATGCGGACAGTCTGGTCAAGGTAGGTAGGAGTCAGTGCAAAATTTTTTCGCGGCTGTGTCTTGGTCATCGTAACTGTCTTAGTGTTTGGATTTTGGGGATAAATAAGAGCAGGTAAGCCGCGTCGCCGTCCGACGATTCTTAGTTTGAAGGTCAGATTTCTGAAAGTAACCACAGAATGCTCGCAATGTAAACCACACGGGACACTGTTCAGACAGCCCTGAATCAAGGCCAGGCAGCGCGAGACAGCTCTGGACCAAGGTCAGACAGTGCCCCTCAATAAAACAGATTGAAGCCGTCGTACTTTCGCAATCAACATCGCACTCGAATGCTCGCAATAAACCTGTTGTGTTCTTGTCGACGAGTCTTTTCCGGTACTAGACCCTGGAGCGGGGACAGCAGTCAGATAAAACAGATTGGTGAAGCCGCAGCTAGATATAACAAAACGCAATCAGGATTTCCGGTGGTTAGTCAGTCAGCCGAGTGGATAAACTTATAAATCACTCCAATAGAGATGAGCTATAACAGGCCGCGACACACAAACCTTATTTTGCACAGTGTTAGTGAGCTGCAAGTAATGTAGACTCATTGTTGATAAGTGTCTTATTGGATCAATACTCAAAAGTCGTAGACAGATCGCGATCGGTTTCGTCCTGCTTTGAGATAACTAATCCGCGACTTGAACGGAAGTCTGGCTGAATAGTTGCTCTTGAGCTCACATGCATGATGGATTTTTTTAAGACTTAAAGAAGTTTCAGGTATTCACGAATATATTGATATTTGAGGGGATGGTGGTTAAAACGGTCAACACACATCGAGATCAAAAGTGATGTTCGAATAGTTCGAATATGAATCTCCTCAGATCTATCAAGTGAGACCCAAACAGGGCAAATTCGGTAGTTAGGCAGGATTTGAACTCTGGATATGGCAAGCGAGTTACCACTAATTCAGCTGCACAGACTGGACGCAAATGAGTAGGCACGCCCAAACAGACAGGCGTGTTAACACTAGAGAGATGTGTTCGGTTTGTCCACAGCTCAAGAGGCCACCAGGTATCGGTCACTTTGGCTGGCGTACGCCCTTTGGGTATGGTTAGTCGGAGACTCTGCACGTATCAAATATCTTGACGTGACAGACTACTCACAATGTTGCTTAGAATCCTTGAACAGTCCACAACCGGTTTCGCCCTTCTTGGAGCTCCTTGAGTAAGCGCACCCCCCTGTTAACCTTATGTCACACTTGAAACCAAATTGGATGCAATTCGCGAAATACGGTCGACCGCACACCTGCTGTGACCCATAAGAAGGGGGAAAGCGGTCGTGGGCAGTAGAACAGTTTACAGCAATCTTCTGAGTAGTGTGTTTGAACTATACAGTGTATTGTGATATCCCAGATGTTGCACCAACTGAACTATGAGTTAGCATGATGTGGCAGTATTACAGATAGAAGAATTTTCAGCAACCTTATGAGTAATGCCTTACAAATATCTCGAATATCGTAGCGACTGAAACATGAGGTGGCCTGGTGCAGCACATTCATTTGCCTGGAAACATCACAAACGAGAGATTCAGCTGGGTTCCAGCTAAGTCTCTCGTTAAGCCAATTGTTTCTCAAACGAGTGTATTTCGCTAATACTTTTCTTGTTATTAGACTGCCTACGAAGAACTGAAGCCGTTTTTCAGTAGAAATACACTGATGACCCTTCAAAATCACCACTATGCAATTCTGAGCAAGGCGATGAGCGAGAAGCAACGACTCTGGCAGAGGATTATCATGGAAGTTGGTGAGAGAGAGATAGATGAGGTGAGTCTCCATATTTGGTGGCTGCGTACTGTTGTTATTCATCCGTTGTTTTGTCTCACAGCAATGTACACAGCCTAGTTGCTACGCCAATTATTCACGATGTCCCACCGTACTTCATCCATCTGAAAAAGTTTACGCAAGCACAGTGACTTTAGTTTCAAAATAGTCCAATAGTTGAGTGTGTCCAACCCTGTAAGAAAAGATCCCCTATGTAGGTACGTGGTCATGATCTAGGATCCTATGTACTAGTTTCGTGTATCGCATTTGTTCACTGCACTTGAGAGCCTGACTAGGGCAGTCTACTAAGTCATCAGTCTTTCCTGTTTGTGTCGGATTCTGTCGCTTCAGTTGTAAAGGATCACGTATAGTACAAGTGGTGTGAAGAACGAACTGAGTTAACTTCCACACAAGAAGTATTTGGGAGCGACTAAATGTAACGACAAACAGCCCTTCGAATCCATCGTATTCGCGCACATACTCTACACCTTTGATCAGAGTATCCAGTTTCCACTAGGAAATCAAGCCAGACTAATCGAGTTTACGAATCAGTCCGAACATGTTCTCGGCTGTATGAACGGTATTCGTACTGTTACTTCATAATCCAACGTACGCATTGTAATGTTATCGACCCTTGTTGCCGGTATTCGTACTGTTACTTCATAATCCAATCCGCTATGGACCCTTGTTATCCATACGCGCCCATACGTCAAGTAAAAAACCATCAGGGACTGTCATCAATTCTTGAGTTTCAGTCGTTCCGACCGGAAAATACAAAAAAAAACAGGACTACGATTAAGCGCTTCAAGAACTGGCTGTCTGTATAAAATTCAAAATTAGGTACAATATTCACGAATGCCAGGGGTTGAACGTTATACCTGTAAACTGACATCACTTATGGCACACTTATGGTACATCACTGAGTCTCAAGGGTTGTGTTTACCAACCCATAGCAAGGGATGTATTGTTTTATCTTTGGAAAACAAGGCTCCTACGGATACTGTTCACAGACTTTTCCCAGTTTTTGGTGTTACGGTTCGGTCACGCAGCGAGCAAACAATATGATATGCGGATTGTGGCAATACTCTATCCCCAGCTATGTTGCTTGATCCAGACTCCTAGCACGGCGGATAGTAAGAAGACGAAAAACCTCGGACACAAACTTTAATGATCCGAAAACACGCGATCAAAAGGCGATGCCCCGAGCTTCCGAACCCAAGTTAGTAAAAAGATGGTATCGTGTACGTGGTCGGATTTAAATTTCTTGGAATATCAATAGGCCATTGATTTATTCATAGTTTGACCTTGAGGATGCCGGAAGTTCGCCAGCACACAAAAATACAGCGTTTTTTTGGGGGGGGGATATTGATATCCCCAACATTTGGTCAACGATATCTCAGAAGTGTTGCTGACAGTGGATGACATTGATAAATTCCTCACGAGGTGGTTCGTGTGCTTTGGTCACGAAAGACATTCAACACCATTATCTGTGGTGGCTCAGCCATTCCCAAAGTTGGTCTACCGAGGCAAGCATGCATCCTTCGAAATGGTGCCTACTGCCAGATGGGCATCGTTTGAATTGACAAAAAGGATATGAAAGAGCTTATAAAGAGTTTAGGTGAGTTTGGTGTCGCGTGACCCTCCTGCTCCTCGCTGGAGACACTGCACGAAACGGCGGTTACTCGGTGTCTGTGACGCTTCTGCCATCACTCCTTCTCCCATAGCCTGGTTCAGTGTTTGGAGGTGTAGGCAATTCAGAGCGCTTGCAGTTGACTTTCACTAGGTCCCTCTGTGACTCACGCTTTTCACCCCTACACTTAAAATCTTTGTATACTTGCATGGCAGCGGAGCATTAGTATTAAACGGGCGTTGCTGCCTCTCTGGCTCCCATTCCACCCATCTGGCGGCTGTATTTAAGTTGCAAAGGCATAAACCAAGGAAATGTGATTGTTCAAAATCTGCTTGCATAACATGTCTCTCCAGAAGAGTAAAAGGACTATCATGGACTTAATAACTCGCTAAAAATTTCAACCACGCCTGGTTGTCCTCCAAAAAGTTGATCGGAGAAAAACAACACCCTTTGCCTTCACAGAAGAGACTAATATCAGCTGCCTTGCAGGAGCTCCCTCCTGGGAATGATGACTAGGTTGGAAGAATGTTCCAAATTACTTTGGTTTTCGCGAGAGATTCAACTGGATCTCTCGTTTATGATATTCTACAACTGAATGTGCTGCACACAGGCCGCCTCATGAAAATATACTGCCGACTGAATCATGAGGCGGCCTGTGTGCAGCACATTCATTTGTAGAGTAT
>NW_008751667.1:2384397-2388159 GCF_000715545.1 Opisthorchis viverrini
GGTGCAATTTGGCCACAAATAGACAAAAAAGCTGACGAAAACGTGGGGACTGCGCCCACCCTATAAGTCCCAAGAAGGGCGAGACCGGTCGTAGGCTGTCGAAGAGTTTTCAGCATCCTTGTGAGTAGTTTCCTTTTTGAAAATGTTCCAAATTACTGTTTCTTCGAGGATTAGTGAGGTATGACCATATTAGCGGCGGTGTACTGATCTTTTGGGATTATTCGTTTTGAAATGTTCTGTGGCCTGCGGCGATTTCGTCTAAGAAAAGTTATCTTATAGAACAGGTCAAATTGACACTGAACTATCAAGTTCTAAGCAAACAAGAAACGAATTTTGCTTGATGAGTATGCTTGTGAAGTATGGTTGAAACTATTCGATCAGGAAAAGAATCTTTTCAGTGTCCGGCCGCTTTTTGATTGTTCACGTACTGAACCGTCTGGATAGTTCATTTTTTCATCTGGATGTAGTTTAAAAGCTGAACTTCCAACTCTAGTGTCATGTGATTCTTGACCTCACTTGAAATTATCAAGCCATTTAAGGAAGCAGACTGCGTGTCATTCTGTGCACGCTAGATTCTGGATTTAACAACATTCATTGCCTGGGAATGGCCAGTGCAATGTAAACAGATTTTTGGTTTAAATCTTTAATTGATCTGTATGTGTTAGTAGTTGAACAGGCCACTTGAAGGTTATCGTGCAAGGTATAGTACCACAACACTGCTATTACTTTAGTTCACCGGGAAATCTCGAATACAAATGTTCTTTTAGTATGATCCATTGAATAGATCTAGGCCATTCATTCCATGTTTCAATGGCCCCTTCTGACTAAACGCACGTTTTGACTGTCATCGATTTATTCCAGCGGCGTCCGAAACTCTCCCTACCCGTAGGTTCACTAGTAAAAGGTCTAAGGTTAGGTGAAAACACTGTAAGTCATCAAATAGCATCATGATAACCAGGTGTCAAAATCCAGTATTCCCTCACGTGTGTCCTTTGAAAACGGTGCTCTCCCCTATAAAGCTAACCTGTCTTGACTCTCTCACTTTTGTACTCAGATATACCTGTGTGTTTTCCCATGATAGCACGCACTAAGAGTGGAAGTCATTGGCTCTTGGAATCCTGACCGCATTGGAAGTATAAACGGATTATCGACCAACTAAGTTTAAACCAGCATTAAATATCAAAAACTTGAATTCTAAATGAAGATTATACAGCGTACTACAGCGTAACGTGTACGAAGAGTGACGCCTCAAGTGAACACTGGCCTTCCTCTAAATGTATGACCACACGAGCTTCAAGATATTCATTGAAGGAGACTCTCCGCTTGTTGTTAAATTCTATAGGCTGAAAAAATGCCAACAATATGGCTACAGTTGAATAGGTTTTTGACGAAGTGATTTGCTGAACGGTCGTGCGGTCCTGTGTCGGTCTTTAGCTTCCTGCTCCCCCCACCATGGTATACTAAAAGGCACGGTAGCCTCAGATAGCCCTTTATGGAAATAGTGGAAGATTACTACAACCGTATTTGCAGGATCACCACAGAGTGTTCCACAAGATCACGCTAGAAGCTTTGTGAGGAGGCGGGACGCGTCGAACTGAAGATGCTCGATCCAGATCGGCTGATATTCTGACCAATCAATACATGCGTTCAACTTGCCCGTAGTCCGCACGTGACACATTCGCCCAATTGAAGTGGTGTTCGGCTTTAAGGAGCGGTCGGCCTACGGACACGAAGGGGCTCGGTGCAGAATGACGGTTGTTGAGTTGTTTTGAGTCACTCAAGCTGAACCTGGACATGTGTTGTTTTATCTGGCGTCTCATTCGTTGGCTTTACTGAGCACACTTTTTAGGCCTTTGTTAACGAGCTCATTAAGTCAGGCGTGATGGTTTTAGTCCATGTAGCCCACTTGTGAATTTTATACATTCGAATTCCGGGTTTCAAACGCTAACTTGTATATTTGTTGCTTATGTGATGCGTAGTTAGGAGCGGTCCTCTTCAGTCACTATTCGGTTTCTTAAGAGAACTAAGTTCCCTGTAGTTAAATTTGCTTCAAACCCTAGTTGAAAGATAGTCATAGGGCAGATGCAGTTCTGCCTTTCGAGATCACCGGTACCTTGTTACAGCTCTGTTATCCAGGCCATGAGGAAAAAACGGTAGAATAGAGATGAATACGTATTGTACAAAATATTGCGACACTACTTATTTTTCCCGGAAAGTCGGTAATAACACTGACCAACCAGGTACAAAAATCCAACAATGCTGTCAACTCTCAGCAGGTATTCAGATATCAAACTACCGAACAGAAACGTTCCGGGCATCTTGTTTTCTAGATGATCTGACTTGATTATCAGCGAAGATCACTAAACTCATCATGACCCTTCCACATGACGTCACTCAACACTATCTGCCCGTGACTTCTAGAGAGGTTCTATCTATCTATTCCGTATTTCATGTGTCTCCAGATCAAGATTTTAATGCGGAGGAAGAACAGTGATCCAGCTCGCGCATGCGTTCAGGCGGCTATTAGCTTCGAAGGTGGTGAGTTGATTCATTAATTGCAGTTTACCACAGTTATTCTCACCGTACACTTTAGCCGGCAGAAATTGCTTAACTTGCGCTAAAAGTGTATATCTGGATTCTGACCCATAAGAATTCTAGTTGGTTGTTTTTTATCGTTTGAACATTCCGTTCTTGAGTAATTATTCTGAACGCATCACACCAACTATTTTTGCCCTCAATATGATGTGCCCGAAGCAAGGTGTCTTCAGCAAACTGTTTGATTCCAGTGAAACAGACAACATAGCGTTCCGTCGGATGTGAACAGGATGTGAAGATTTTCATGAAGGAAACTACTCACAAGGTTGCTGTAAACTCTTCGACTCTTCAGCAACCTTGTGGGTAGTTTCCTTTATGAAACTATACTGCGATATCTCGAATATTGTGCCAACTGAAACATGAGGCGGCCGATGTGCAGTACATTCAGTTGGAGGACATCATAAACGAGAGATTCAATTGAGTCTCTCGTGAAAACCAAATTGATTTGCAAATGAGTGTATTTCTCGAAAAAAAGCATGTGAAGATCTCCCTGCTAGGCGGTAATGATGAGGTGAATGGCTGAATGGCTGAGTGGTAAGCTGATTGGTTGGCTGAGTGCTTGATGGATTGGTTGGTTCACTGTCTGGTTTGTTCGTGTTTATGTGCCATACGATTTTATCAAATAATTGACTGATTGATCGCGTAACTGAATTGCCAACCAGCCGGCTGATTTTTAAATGGAAAGGTAAACAAACAAACAATGTAATTGGTTGATCAGTTGAATGACTGAACATCACCACACCCGTCATTAAAAGCTTTAATGACATCTGTCACTTCCGCTTTGCGGATGATACATGAAGACAGATGGAGAGTGATTTTTCAACAATATTCACGATATGATTCATACCAACCGACAAACTTTTGGAGACTAACACTTGGTAGAGTTACAATAGAGTATACAATAGAGTATACAGTAGAGTATACAATAGGTCGTCGGGCTCAGCGCCAGAACAAACAGATTTGGATCGATTACATCCCAAATCAACTTTGAGTTTGTGGTCATCATCATCATCATCATCGACAGCATGACATCAGTGTTCAACACCAATGCGGTACAACCATGACTTATTTGAAAGCCTTATTGTAAAGAAAAGGGTAAAGGTGGACGGGGGAGGGACTTAGTGCTAGCTTAACACAATCATCCCGAGGTGCCTACACCTCCAGACA
>NW_008751667.1:2388583-2431449 GCF_000715545.1 Opisthorchis viverrini
TGTTTACGCCACTCTAAATTGGGCATGGAAAACAGCACTCTCTTCGGCAAACGATGGTTCGGCATACGTAACACATGTCCCAACCAACGCAGCTTCTGGTGCTGGACACATTCTTCAATCGAAAAACCCGTTACACAACCGATGAGGCTGACGCTACATTTATGCTAGTGTGCGGTTGCTATAGAGATACTATTATAGATGTACTTTATGAGCCTATTTCCGTTTGTCACTGTGCTTCTGAAAGCAGACGTCGACTCGCTAATCACCAGAAGGATATTACCTAGCATTTCAGCTGTGGTAAGCAACTCTCTGTCACGATCTTCGTAGTCTTCGAGACCTAAAAGGCTCATCTTGATGTGGGAATAAGATCCATAGTCAACGCCGGAAGACTCAGCACTCACTTTCTGATTCCTCACCGACCCCAGTCATTCCACCTTTCCAGCATCTTGATGTTATATGTCGTATTAATTGATACTTGACACCTTACCATATTACATATCCTTCTAGGAGCATTCACGAACCAATAGACTTGTTACCGAAGGTTTGCTACTATGTTATCCGGCAGAAGAGTCGAATACCTATAACCTCTCTTTGCATCTTGTTTCTCAGAACGATACGCCGTATCAGGTTCCGTGATCAAGCTTTCATCTTTGATTATCACAGCGAGAATTGATCCGCGCTATTTGTTGATACACACTAACCCAGTGTACTGTACTCTCGTAGAGCACACTAGTAATCGCATTTGACCTGTGTCTAACAAATTACCAACTGAAGACCCCGGCACGTTGAACAACAGAATAGTGCTTAAATATCCCCATGGTTTGAAAAAGAACACAGTGACGAACATTAATGTTTTCGGGATCTTGTCATCAGGTCAGTACATATCGAACGGCTAAAATAGGAGCGGAAAATGAAATACGCTGCGAAGATTGGTTAGTGAAATGCAGAACGTGGAGACACGAACGATTGGTTGTCTGCGCCCCCCCCATGTCGCATCTAGTTGGATGCTGTGAGACAGTCTTGAGGGCTGTTCAGTGAATTGGCCGGTTGATTCGTGTCACACGACCGAGGCAGACGCAGCGTTCGTACGAAACGCTTTCGACAGCACAGTACCGGGTTTCGCAGGCATATAGCAACTGCCTCGGCTGTAGTCAAGCTATGCCGTCGAATAGATAATGGCGGTTTATTTGGTACACGGTAAATGAGTTTAAATGACTCATTGACATGACTACGTGCCCGGTGTCAATTAAGTGGGACACAATTGAGCTTCTGGGTGAACTGTTGAGGTTAATGATATTCCGGTAAGAGAGGTGCTCGCGTATTCTCTTAGAAAATTGCCGTGCCGTGCGCTCAACATACTCCGCTGAACAACAGCAGGAGAAAGAATACGCTACCACACTGAATGGTGAGCACAGGTTTCTTTTTTTCAGATACGTCAGCGTCCCACTCTAGGTGCGTGAGACAGGTTGAACTTTTAACAGATCATAAACTTCACCCTAGTGAAACGCAAAAAGAACCATCTCTCCGAATCTCCTGATACTACTAAAAAGCGACCATTGTTTATGATACGTTTTCATTTGGTAAGATATAAGATTTCATCAAGGACTGTATTGCTAACTTGGTTTGCGCAGTGTGTGTCCGCGATAGTTTATTTACCCATTCTGCCAGACTTGGGTCAATATTTCTCCCCATAAATTCACATAATTAATAATTGTTCTACCCGCTATCTAGCCTAGTTATTTGTCCTAAAGATGAGTTCAGGCGCCCACAAACGTACTGAAAGCTAGTGACCAGTGGCAGCACATCAAGTAGGGTATTTTTTCCTTCCTAATTTTGGGGACGATAATTTTTCAACCGCATTTATTTTATCGACATTGCACAAGCCATTAAGGCGAAAGATTCTCAACTTGCTTGTCTTAATCAGTGAAATTACACTTGTACTAGCTTGCCACAGAGGTGATATGAAAGCTATTAAACGGGTCGATGTTTTCTTGAAACATCGTTCAACTGAATGCCAATTAGGTCTGGTGTTTGAGGGCTGCAATTAACTTATTTTCAGAGACATTGAGAGGGTGCCGTTGGCCCGTTTCCTTCACCTGTCTGAGTTACTGCAACCCATACCCCAATGGAACATGAATCTGGTTTTTAGTACAAGTCCTCACGGAACCGAAAGTTGCACGAAAGTTTGCACGATCCTTTCCAAAATAAGGTCCAAAAGCGATGGGATAGTATTTTGTTAGTTGTGATTGTTAGTGGGGTATAAAGTCACTCCCCGAATGTAACTCTATGCACAGAAGCAAAACCTACAGGTGGGTGACCGTAGATACAGAGCCCTGGAAGTAGTGCAGACTTCAGGAAAACTAGGTCACGATATTTGTCGGCAACAGAGTTGTTTAGAGTAGATTTTACCTCAACTTGGAGCTCAAATGACACGCATCGATAAAAAATACACCATCGTATTCTAGTCACAATTCATCAGAACTAACATACACGCCGATCTCAGGGATAAGTAAAACGGTGTCAGATAGTAAATGAATTGAATATCTATCTCGCGGTAGCTTTTCGGTTTTTAGCAGGTACACTTTGATGAGATTTATCGGAAGCATTCGAAGAAAAATACCCTTAGGAGCATCTTCCACCTCCCGATTGATGAAAAACAGATTTGTATAACATACTGGAAAGGAGGCAAGCAGTAAAGATCACATTGGCTTTCGGATTTAAATGTTCCGCTAACCAGGTATCATACCCGTGTTCCCTAGCCAGTCTATTTAGATTGAGTGATTTCCTTAGGACAAAAGGCTTACTTCACTGGGTCAGATGTTGGGTTGTTGGTCTGTTCGCCGAGCTTGGCAGTTGGATTGCAAACGTTTCATCACCAATCGAGGTGACATCGTCAGTTGATTTAACCCTGCACTGATGATGTCGCCTCGACTGGTGATGAAATGTTTGCAATCCAACTACCAAGCTCGGCGAACACACCAACAACCAAACAGCGCACCCGAGCTACCTACATTCCACAACATTGGGTCAGATATTCTTCAAACAAAACGCCAGTTTTTACACAAGCTGTCAAACGATTATTAAGGAAGAACACAACATTTTATTTGGAACAATCGATGAGTAGTTCGTCTCTGGGGCACGACCAAAGTGGCCCTCGAGGTATCCTGGAATCTGACATCCTCAAACTGTATTGATATACTTTGTCCCCTAAAAGGGAGCGTCACCGTTGTAGTACTGATCAAGTTGCTCGGTTTCACTTTCCCTTATAGAAGACCTAAGTGAGTGTGACTAAGTTTGCAGTAACATCCATGACAACGAAAATTTGCATAAAAACAAATATTTTGTTGAATTTTACCGATGCAAATGCTTCTGATTGAAAGCGTGTTACACATTAGTGGATGAACTCCTTTGAAACTAGGTGAATTTGCTTGGCGAAACGAAAATAACCAATTGAAAATCAATACACTAATAGAACGCTAACTGAGACCCACCACCATCACCATTATAACTGCAATATTCCGTTACCACTAACCCCCTTCCTCCACTGATAACATGACATTTGATTGAATTGTGATTGGTTCATTAGAAAACTTTTATTTATTTTCTTTTTTTATGTTAGTTTGTACGCGTAAGACACGGTGCCCCTGAGATTTATTTTCTATAAAATTCTATCGATTCACTATCTTGTTTCTTCAACCGGCGATGATTTTAGGGAGAATTTGCAAGCAACGCCTTATTCTCATTTATTCTAGGTAATATTTTCGGAAAATATTATATAGCTATTCATGACACAGAGAGTTCCACCGTGATATTGGAGAAAACTACAATCTTGGTTTATCAAAAAGCAAAGATTTTTCTGTTTTTTTATCTCTAGAATCTACTGGGATATTCTTGACAAATATATCCCGAATTGCTACTGGTTGTTTGATGATCGTCCGAATAATCTACTTAAATGTCAAAAAATATTAGACACGCGCCTGCTTTGCGGATATTAATTATTCTTTATAAAATATGTACAACCAAGCTGAAGTTGACGAACCCCCCACCTAGTTGCCCACTGACGATGTCTTCTCGAGTGGGGACAAGCCACTTTCCAAGCTCAGAAAGCAGATCACCTGTCATTTGATCCACAGTCCATCTATTCAACTATTCACTATTTGGCCAACTTACTTTCCAGTCCCTTTCAAACCGTAAAGATTCACATCTCTTTTAAACTTTGTTCTTGGTGTAGATCAAATCTGGATCTGTCACGGAGGAACTTTTGACACACGCATCTCAGCAGTCGATGTCGAAGAGAGCAAAATGATGCAGTTAGATATGGAGGCAAGTTTGATGCCACATATATGTGATATTTGTCGGTTTACTGATTTGAAACAACTTCGATGCCGGTAGAACTTTTAGCGCCGTGCTCGTTGAAAGGCGTGAATTTTCATCCGAACTTTGAGGTGAAAAATACGGTCAGGTAAACCTTAAAATCGGTGCTATTCATCTCTTCAGTGATTACACAGCTCTACTCAAGTCAAATGGTACTCTGAATCAAGTTATTGGCTACGATATATCGGGCAGATTTTTCTCTCTCTCTCTTATCAGATGGACGCGCATGTGAGTAGCCTCTGCTGCTTAAACGACGATATCATGCTGATCGGACTGATGTCTGGCAAGCTGTGTGCCTACTCAATCAAAACAAAGTACGTGCGTTTGCTCGAAGCAACATTTTCATTACGAATTTACCCCCAACTACAATCGAATACTTCATCAAAAAACTTGAATGCCCTCGATTCTACTAAATACTATTGATTTTTCTGTATCAGGATTTCAACACAGAAAGTGACAGAAAGAATTATCTAATATTGTATTAGCATGTATTTATGGAGGTCGATGATTCTCAGGTCGCTACAGCGGAGGGGTCGTTTGGTTGTTGATCAGGTGGCTTTTGATCTGTTCGCCGAGCTTGGCAATTGGCCTGCAAACGTTTCGTCACCATACGAGAAGACATCATCTGTGTGCAGTTGGGTGGTTAATTATTCCTTGCTTGCGTGCATTTAAATATCATTCGAAGGCTATCCGTTATCTTCCGACGTGATTGGCTACTTGATGTGTAACGAATCTTGTGAATCTATTGGTCCGTTTGTGATCGTTGATGCGTTGTGGTCTGCGTTCCTCTGTGTTGATTAGTTCTCTAAGGCCTTGATTCGCAGTGCGTCGTGGCATGACGTTCTCGAGTTTCATTGGTTGCTTGTACCGCCCTATTTTTTCCACCATGGCGATTAGTGTCCTTGTGTCCGCCGGTTGATTTGGTGCTTTGGTTGCACGCCTCCTCCAATCAAATTGATGTGTCCGTTTGAATGATGCTTTCCTCATTCTCCTATAAGTTCTTCGTCTGGTTACTTTTGCATCCCTGAGCTCTGTGGTTTTGAGGTTCTCTCACTCTAGTGGCTGATAATTTTGATATGCTTTTGATGGCTTCTTCGGTGGACCACAACGCATTCATAAATTCGCGTTCTCGTTTTGTTCTTGCTTGAGCCGGTATGCAAACGCCGCTCCGGTCGAACTGGTGTCCATTTCCAAATGGAGGGGTCGGTTACCAGGTTGCATAACAACTGTTTGGCAGCAAACGTGGATAAATCACCAAAAATCAACCAAAGCTTTCTGTCTGGAACAAACTTGAACAGTACAAAGTTACCGGTCGCCTAAAATGGGACGTCACAGACAGGAAAACGAGAGAACTGGTATTCAGGCTGCATATATAACACTGTCATGGAAACTACCCTCATTTGAATACCAATTTGGTTTTCATGGCCAATCTAACCAAATCTCTGCTTTGTGATATTCTCATTCAGCTAAATGTACTGCATCAGGCAGTGTAGCAATTCACTGTATAGACTTTAGACACTACTCACAAGGCTGCTGAAAAGTCTGACAGATCATTACTTCTTGAGGTTTCTTTTGGTAGCAATATCGTATCAAATGAAGCGTGAAGTGTCCCCTATAAAGCACTTTCAGTTAAATCAAAACTTCGTTAGTTAGTGCATGCGTTTCACTAGTTTCGTGCGATGCGGGTTCAAGGATAAAATAAGGTTGAGGAAACTCGGTGATTGCGCCTACCCGATGAAACTTGAGAAGGGTGGAATCGGTCGTGGGTTGTCGAAGAGTCATCAGTAACCTTATGGGTAGCGTGTTATGCATATATGATATCATTCAAAGTTTCTATAGACTTGACTGTGAACCTGTCTGGTGAGCGCCTATTTGTAGAAGTTGACTCTATGAAGTCTACATCTTTTCCGCGATCAAATCACCTGGTATGTTGCGAAGGTCCTGTGCAGCTGGAGGTATGTGGAGATAACCTTACGGATTGTGAGGTTCTCCTGATCGAGTTTTCACTGGTTTCTAAACTTTCAGTGCTGCGACAAGCTGCTGACACAGACATAGGGTTCTTACCTAAAAATCAAACCACCTTTGAGCCATGTTCACCTACCCCTCGACGACAAAATCAGTGAGCTGTTCTCCTGTGCTGTTTTAAAAGCAATCAGACACTTCGCATGCCCCTCTATTTTCATGTGTATATCAAGACATTTAAATTCCACTGGACTTCTACAATCATATTGAAAAGGTGCAAAATCA
Organism: Opisthorchis viverrini; assembly: GCF_000715545.1. Lineage (NCBI taxonomy): Eukaryota > Metazoa > Platyhelminthes > Trematoda > Opisthorchiida > Opisthorchiidae > Opisthorchis > Opisthorchis viverrini. Next base: position 2,395,205 of record NW_008751667.1, read on the forward strand.
GCTCCTCTTGGTAATCTATTTTATTGTCCTTACTACTTGTTGGAGCACATTACGGACAACGACCACATGGTTGCTGTGCGTGGTGATGGACAACAGTTGGTAGAACCGTGATCTACCAACTAATGTTGTCTATGTTGAACAATACTGGGCTAATAGAATTCACCGAATCGACCTTTATAATTGGAGGGGGCGAAATGTTTCCAAAGTATTCCCCTGTGTTCACTTTGTAAGTTCCGGCGGTGTCATGAAGCGCAATAGTTCCCACTTCTTGTACTCCAAAAAACCCTTCAGTTTGGTCTCAAAAGAGTAGTAATCAAAATTCTGAGGGAAAGCAAGGCTACCCTACTTGATTTACGAGTAAACCCGTACTGTCTCTTCGGAAAAGGACCTTAAGTGAAGCAATCTTCCGACAGGCTCAAATAGCTCAATTTCTTCCACTCGAGTGCTTCTAACCATCAAACGAACTGCGTAGCACATCAGTGTTACCGACTTTAACAGATTTGAGCATAGACACAAGGCAGTTGCTAATTTCCCACCCTAATCCGACTTCTCCATGGCTGGAAATATGTCTGTACCAGTTGACGCACCCCGTTTTCCGAGCTAGCTAGTCATTCCAATGAAATTCACTGAGATCCAGAATATCCGTTAAACGTTGTTGATGCATCAAATGATGTGCTACTCAAGCGCCACTACTCAATCATCGTGTAAACTGACGCTACCACTGATGCGGCAATTTTTCCGCTTCGTTGGTAATTACTCTCTCCATGTCCCTCTTTCTTGAGTTTTTGCTTCAATTTTTTTCGAAACGCAGGGAACTGTTGTGGCAACTCCCGGTACATGACAGCATCACTGACATCGTTGTGGCAGCCTGGCCCTACGAGAATATGAACAAAACGTTTGCCGGTCTCAGCAACGGAGAACTCGTTGTCATTGAGGTGAGTCCTTTTCAGAGCATGTTGATTGGATGTAGGGAGCTGTAAACAGTGCATGTAGGTGAGCAGTCTCAAAAACGCAGAGGCTAAGACAATGGTGTGTTTGAGTCCTTCACGTCTTAGCTGTCCGATAGCAATATAATCTGGTGTAAATTTTGCCCGAAATCTATCTATTTTCAAGACCAATAGCGTCACACAAGAACCGTTGACTCGCGGGCCGGCGGACGAACACTGTAGTGTGATTTCAGAGTGAGACCGGAGCAGATCAATAAATCGATCACAACACGGACTCTGATCTACTACATGTTCAACTGGTTGATGCAAAGGGTCATAATTATACAGAACCCAGACAATGATTCAATCCGCCTTTGTCATTTGCGAGGGAATGAGCAGTAGTCATAATGCTGCTGTCACCACTGGAGAAAGTGAACATCCACCAGTTGAACTTTAATCTGAGTGAACCACATACAGTTGATGATATCCTTTAGGATTGATCTCATCTCACTTATAAACTTCTAAATTGGCCGTCTGCACATCCCCCAATGTAATAAAATTGCTCTATTCTTCACACCCTCTTGAACACCAGTCTTCTTCTCCCAGCATAATTCTTTTGCATCAGAGATAGCCTTGTCACACTCGTGTTTTTGATATCATTAGAGCTATACAACAGCGTATATGATCACGTTAGTTAGAGGACTGCTGCCATCTGGCCGGTGGCGAGGGCACCCTAATATTGTTACAAGTGCACTGTTAATATACATATATATATATATATATGAGTACATCTTAAAAAGGAGCATGCTTGAGTAATCTACTTTCCGATAGCAAGGTGGATTCAAAAAGATTGAGTAACAAATACTTTTCGAATTCCTGCTCAAGCCAAACAAAGTTCAAAGAACAAATTGATAGGAGACTGACATAATTCATCTAAAATAAATTACCTGTTGGTTATATACTATACGGTACATTTCTAGTGCTCAATATATGGTTATTTACACAAACTACTCCAGTTCGTGGTGGTTTGGCAGGGCGATTGATCTGTGTGGTCAAAAAAGAAAAATACTTATAGTGCGATCAGCTGCCAGCCCGCGGTCGTGAAAGTTACCAGGAATTGTCCGATGAATAGGCCAACAATTAGAAATAACAAAGTACCAAGAAATTCCTAATTGTGAACTACTAGGAATCTCTTGGTGTGACAGCATTTTCTGTGCGAAGTGAGTTCTTAAACGAACATATTTTCAGGTTTCAGTCTTGGACGGACAATTTTCTCGTTAGCATGTGTCATCCAGTATTCGGGTCTGTAACCAGAACTGGCTAAGTACCATGAAATCCGATTGTCGAACATAACGTATTTGAATATCAGGTGGGGTCTTTTTATCCAGTTTTGCAAAACGCACGAAGGCGAAAGTCAGTCGCAGCAGTAATAATCCGTTTTGAGTCATCCGCCGAGTAAATCCAAATAGGAGTTTTCTCTTGTGGTAGCACCGACAGTCAGAAGACTGTGGATCTTTACAAATATTCAGCAGCAAAGAAAATGTTCAGCGTTAACCGCACTCTTGAACGTAGTTAATAGAGAATGGAGTTTTTTTTTCAAGGCGAAACAGCCTACTGGAAGAAGATATTGTTATCCGATGTTTTGGTTGCCGTGGGCAATATTTTTCAAGAATTTCTACAATCAGTTGAATACTTGTCAAGTGTAACATCATTTCGGCCCAATATCGCGTCTTCTGATTGGTGTGTTGCTGCGATCAGTTGGCAGTCAGATACGGCCAGTCTGTATGGGTGCGAGTTAGAATGTACCTCTGTTTGCTATTGTGCTGGTTGTGATATGTCACTGTTGAGATCCCCCTTTGACATCTGACAAGTATACCTACTAATGTGTGCAGTAATTCCAGAGAAGATAGACGACATGCTGGCGCCATTACCACGGTTGACGTATTTCGGCCGCGCGTTGATCTCTAGGGCCTCGGTGAGGAGGACCATTAGTTTCCTGGACTGCAAGCTCTCCTTCAACACTAGCCACGAATCTCAGTCGGCCGCCCGTTGATCTCTAGGGCCTCGGTGAGGAGGACCATTAGTTTCCTGGACTGCAAGCTCTCCTTCAACACTAGCCACGGAATCTCAGTGAGAATCAACAGAAAACCTACACTTTCAGGCAGATGTTTGCACTGATTCTAAAAGAATTAAATTACTTGTCCGCAATATGTTCAAAAATCAGCGACAGATCCGAAGCAACCTGTCGTAGGAGATAGTTTTACTGAAGTCACTGAAGAAAGATGAATCTATCCACATCACCAAAGCGGACAAGGGCACGCAACGGTTGCTATGAGTCGAAAAGACTATGCACGAACGTGAAACACTGGGTTACTGCAAGAAGATCGAACCGCAGAACGAGAGCCCAACAATCAACAGGAACATATGTCGGGTTAATCAGTACCCATAACAGATGAAACCTAAGCTCAGTCAAGCACGGTGGGATTCAGTTGCGGCAAAATCCAATGGACCCAGAAGATTCTATGGTTAACCAAAAATACACAAAACAGGTACCCCCACACGTTCCGTCGTGGATTATACTTGTTGTCCAACGTATAACTTATCCAAACACTTTGGCAGTTTTTGGAAGCCCTATTGCCAGCTGGTGGTACGTCACATGAACGACTCCTTTGATCTGATTACTATTCTCCACTCTACTCATATCAATGATGATGGAGTTGCAGTCAGCTTTGCTAATCTTTTCTTGCACAATACTGAAACTACGGCTTTACGTGACTTAGCTCATTCACCAGGTTGACGACTTATTTGCCATCAGCCACGAGACGACAGGCTTTCTTAAACTACTTGAGCGAACGATGGAGTAGTACGAAATTCACGATATAAAATGTGAACGAGCCGAGGACTATTGGTTTTCTGGACCGCAAACTCTCTGTCAACATTATCCCTGGATTCATAGTGGGAACCCACAGGAAACCTACACATTCAGAAGGTGTTTGCATTAAGGGTTTTCGCATCCACATAACGTCAAATGTGCAGCTGTCGGATCGCTGGTGAATCACGTCAAAAAACTATGCCCGGATGGGTTAATACGAGTAGTGCTAACTGAAGTGATTCAGTAGGGTATTACAGGATAAATAAATATCCCATGAGGATCATTGCCTAACACATGGGAAGAGCGCTACCCGGAACCGTGTGACAGGAAAACAAAAACCCGACAGTCGCCGTGGGAATAACACACAGAGATGGTACTCAGACGCCGTTCGACAGATACTTCGGGATTATGATATAAAAATAATTTTCGGAACTAATGGTACCTTATAGCGGCACCTTGTAGGGGATAATGACCTTATCGAACACCGCAAAAACTGCATCTACCAAATTCTCTGTTCAGAATGTCCGGCCAAATACATAGACCAGACAGCCAGGCAACTCCATGTACGAACCGCGGAGCAGAAAGAACACGTGCGTTTTACTCCGAGAAACTAAACGCGACTCATCCATTGCACTCTACTCACTTGAGTCAAGCCATCAAATCAACTTCGTTCGTACACGTCAGTCAGGATTCAAGCCGCACGTGGAACGGATGTGCGCTGGAACACTAGGTGTCATCACACGGCCGAAGTGCATCAACCGCTGTGATGGCACAAGCATTCCGTCTATCTGGATTGCACTTAACACACACCTTAGCAGTTATTGTAACCAGATTTCAAGCGAGTATCTCAAGTGGCTCAAGTGGTTAGAGCGCGAATTTGCTGACCGGAAGATCTGTGGTTCGAGCCCGACCTCTGCCTCTCGACTTCCCCTGTCTAGGCTTGGGCAACCTGGCAGTATCCTAGCCCTCGTGCTTCCTTCGCGTGGCATGGCAGCTAGGCACCGGAAGGGTGTTACAGCTGATTGGGGTTATGTCAAAAATAAGACGTCACGGCCAGCACAACAACAAACGGAGGCACATTCTAACACGCACCCATACAGACTGGTCGTATCCGAATGCCAACTGATCACAGCATCACACCAATCAGAAAATGGGATATTGGACCTAAATAACTCTACACATGACACGTATTCAATTAATGGTAGAAATCCAAAAAAAAATTGGTCACTGCGACCGAAACGTCAGATTACCACATTATGCTGTTTTGACGTGACGCTCAATCTTTTTAGTACTATCCGAGCTGAATTTGGTGCGGAACTCCTAATTAGTTATTAGAGAATTAAGTCTCACTGAAATACACTTTTGGCTCACATCTACCATATGGGTATTCTTTCAGCGAATCGATCTTAGGCCCCCTAAGAACCCACAAACGACTGTTCATGCTAAATAATTCTTTGGAGGGTAGTATGAGCGACGTTATTCATTCCTTGTTGACATACGACATAAGTTTACCGGGGTTTAGATGTTTGATAGAAGGTAGGATTTCCTGTCTCCATATATACAGTTCATTGTTTGTGATATACTACTGATATTCACTCCGGCAAGCCAATCAATCGCCTATGAAACTCTGGTAGTGCAGATAACGGATAAAATGCTAACCAGTGTAAGCTGATTTGTCAGACAAGTATAATCACCAAATTCCATCCAAACCTTTGTCTTATGTCTTTCGTTTGTTTGCCTGTTTACATCTAGAATGCTGGCGCAACTGAACCGAAGGACTCGACGTTCGTTCTTTGCATCGGCTTCACGCGCATCGCCTCGTTGCTACTCGTGGACAACCAGCTCTGGTGTGCCTGCGGAAATTCTGTTTATATATTTAACGCGGCGTAAGTTTCGGTGAATTCATGGTGTTTTAAACTACTTCAGCTGACAAGTCATCACTGAACTCTGGGATTGAACTGTTTACAAAATACAATGTCCCCCGAAAAGTTGACCCTCTGTAGCTGGATAAGCTTCTGAAATTAGATCAGTGATAGTCGTGCGTGTAAGGAAAGTGAGGGGATTCGGGAATTTTCAAATCTTTTAACAGTGGTGTGTGAAATGGAAACCGCTTTTGTTTGTGGATACATAGCAGTATCCAGACACTTTGGACCTGTTAGGTATACCTGGGGGTGTAAATCGATGGACTAAGAAGTCTTCGCAGTTGACTTAGTAGTTTGAAGGCTTGTTCTTCGGTTCTGCTATATTGATCATCTTAAAAGGATCAAATTAAACCCAAGTGATGTCTGGAATATGCTGTCTTTGTTGCTTTGGGCGCACTCTCAGTTGACCTCTCACGTGACTCAAGGGGCGCGCGCATCCCAGGTTGTCATCTATTATCCAAGGTGTGATGCACGCCACTAACAGTTGCAGCCTTATCAGGGTGACCTAACTATTTGTCGGTAGTTAGATGCTACTCAAATCATGCAATCACAAGAGAGTTTGTAGGGTGTACCATGTGAACTTACAAAGAACCAGACTGATTTTGAGGCCAGTTAATGGTGTTCTTATCAATGTTCACAAAAGTCCATAGAGTGGATGCTTTGGAGGTTGTTACTGACAGACACGACACCTAAGGAACGGACACAGCTCTTGGTGGACGAAATAGTTGAGAGCATAAGAGTGTGTATGTGTGTGTGTGTGTGTGTGTGTGTGTGTGTGGATCTCGATCAGTTCGTTTTCGACACAACAGGGTCTTGCAATGGGATCTCCAATATTCCCAGCGTTAGCCAGTAATTGTATGCAGGACTTCGAACAAATGGTCTTGGCGGGATGTCATCGTCCACCGAAAGTCTTTCGTGTTATTTTGATGACACCTTTGGTGTAATCAAAAGTGATAACTTGCAGAGCTTCTACGACTATCTCAATAGTTTAAATTCCTTCACCAAATCCAGCATAGAGATAGAGTCCAACTCGGGCAAGCTACCCTTCCTGGACTGTATAACACATAAGAGTGGTGGGAAATTATAAACTACGATCTACCAGAAACCGTCTTAATCTACTCATCAGTACACCCAAAGTCCGTGTACGCCAGTATTGTCTCATCGATGTTTCATCGAGTCAGAGCATTGTGCACAGAATAGATCGACCGAACGGCAGCTCAAATCGAGATTGCCAACAAATTTCAACAAATAGGATACCCAGTGAGTTTGATTAGGCGGCAGTTAGGAAGGATATTGGCTCTGGTAGATACAGTAAGGGATGGATTGGCACAGCAGTCATTCCTTATGAAGTAGGAACATCGGAGATTAGTCGAAGACTGCTGAACTTAGCCAACATTTGACTAACTTTCCAGAAGGGAAAAATGCTACGTTCACTTTTGGCGTAATAGGAAGATCCCTTCGTGGTTGAAAAGACTAGGGACTGTGCCTATAAAACTAACTGCAACGATTGCACTAAGGTCTATACAAGACAAACTGCCAGGGGATTGCACAACAGAATTGGTGAGCATAAAAGAAAAATTAACAAACCACCAAGGCATGCAGAAGAATACCGAACTCTGGTCAAAAACTCAGCGATGGCGGTACATGCCTTAGAAAAGACATGGAGAATGTGGAGAATGTGGAAGTTTTGAGATGGGGAAGCAGTGGTTGATAGCCGAGGCGGTGGAAATCACCAAGCGTCACAGTGTGAACAGAATCGAGGGTGTGGAACTGGCGAGCGTATGGAAAGTCGTCTTAGATAAGCCGAGTCGACACATCATTTGTGTGGTTGTCAATGCGCGTAGAATCATTGACAAAAAATAATGGGAGTTGGAAATCCCAAGTTCACAGTATCCATCTTCCTTACGCAAGTATCAACAACAACAGATGATAAGTGCAAACGACGTTCGAGAAGGATCGTCACGTGAACTGAACTGGAAGAACTAGACCCTAGGCTGTACCCAAATCCATGTAGGTTTTTCCATCAGCCTAACACTTGGTGATCCGCCCTAACATGCAAAACCCCTTGTCCGGCAAAAAAAGGATTTAGTCTGACTTAGCTGACTGGTTCTCCTTCCGTCTTAAATCTTGATCAACCTCGTAACCTGGCCACTTGACCTGACGAAGCCTTTACGTCAAAAGTGGAACTTCGCCTAGCAATAAGTCGACCGCTTGTTACCAAACTTTTCCGAAAACTCCTAATTTTTTTTAGCGAAATACACTCATTTGCAAACTAATTTGGTTTTGCGAGAGACTCACCTGGAACCCAGCTGGACCTCTAATTTGTGATGTTTCCAGACAAGTGAACGTGCTGCACCAGGCCTCTTCATGTTTCAGCTGGTACGGTATTTGAGATATCGCGATAAATGTATATTCGTAATGTACTACTTATAAGGTTACCTGGAAGCATCACAAACGATATATTCAGATTAGATCCAGGTGAGCCTCTTAAAGAACCAAATTAGTTTGCAAATGAGCGTATTTCGCTAATTTCGTGCAATTCGGTTTTAAGTAGAACGTAAGGTTGACGGAAACTCGGGGACCTACCTGAGGAGCCCTAAGAAGGGTGAAACCGGTCGTGGGCTGTCGATGAATTTTCAGCAACCTTAAGAGTAGTGTATTACGAATATACTCCTAATTTCTTGTTTGCGGCTTGTGTGGTAGATACAGATGTACACAGATTTCTGCTTCACCGAGCCCACTTCTAATATTTTAATATATGTCCCTCTTCGTTGCTTATTCGTAAGATTGCGCAGATTAAATGCATCAGTTACACTCTCCTGCTTCTTCAGAAAAAACTTAAACTTGTGGGCTAAATCGGATTGCAAATCATTGGTGTGGATAAGGGTCACATACCTCCGAATCAACTGCCTATCTTTCTATGTTTTCAAATGCCGTTTTCCGCCGAAATATGGCTTTTATTCATTGACAAACGGCGGGACTGGAACTATTTGCATTTAAAAGAATTACTGGTAACTTACTGGTAACTTACTGGTAACTTATCGATTTAATCGTACATGTAACCTGTCTGAAATCACATAAATTCGTCCTATCCACAGTACGCTGGATTACCACAACCAATTCTGCATCTCGGAAAACGCCCTAGATTTGATCCTCACGATGAAACTTAGCCGATACGGGGTGTGGATTGGCGTGCGCGGAAGTCCAATTATCGAACTCTGGGATGTAAAAACGTTGAATCGACTGCTTCTTTTCAACACACATAAAGATGCGTATGTCAGCCGAAGAGAGGTGAGCCGAAATGGTCTAGCTAGCTAACAGTGTTCCACTATTCAAATGTTGTAGAGCGAATTCACATTTTGGTGTAATTTTGGCCTTTTGTTTACTATCTAATTTCCTCAGCTAAATATTCTCGGTGCCGTATCACAATGACCTGGAGTTCAAATATTTCATTAGTTACTTAAGTTTTGTTGTTTCTAAGCATATTACCCTGGCTGGGAGCGTGATCTATTAGATAGACTTTTGGAAAAAAGAACTCTTTCACACACTAACTCTCTTTGGTAACCTTCACTTCAAAATACCCAAGAAAAAGTAGATAATCCTGTATCGTTGAACCCTTCAGAGAAGAGATTGTTTTCAACAGGATAAGGTGAAATTGGAGTGAATCTGAGCACAAAATTCGATTTACACACTCATCTGCGTGCCTATTTGGTTTGGATGGGAGATTTGTCTGGAGCCCAGGGATTCAGGTAGGTTCAAGGTAAGCCCCCTGTGAGAATCAGATGAGTGTGTTTCTGAAAAAATGAGCTCGGTTGTCATTTGGTCTCTTCTAGAATGGAGGTCGTGGCCGAAACACGCTTTAAGTGAAAACCCGGAAGTGGTTCCTTTTGAAAACTTGTCGGTCCATAAGGCAACAAATGTCGGCTCAAACAAAAAAGAGTCTACTCTATCGTTAACACTTCCCCACTATTAAAGAACGCTTGGAAAATCCAACCCGCACATTTAAAATGTACACCAAAAACGCTAGGCTGAGAAGCACTTGTATGCTGCTTCATCATCGATTTATTTCGCAACGTTGTCATCAGTTTTCCGGAAAACGAATGTGAATGGAACCATTTCTCTCTGTTACGAATGCGGAATTCGGGACCACTACTGATACACAAGTGCGGGTTTCATTTTATTTGCTTCAGCCGACTAGTACGTATCCCTGTCGTGGCATTCTTCCTCACGGACCTCATTTGACCCCTCAATGCTAACCAGCCTTGTGGTCTGATGGTCCGGAGATGATTCTTCGGATTTTACTTGATGCGGACTTGCAGAAACTAGGACGACCCTGTTGTCTTATGCCTCATCATAATCATGTGGAAATGAATACCGATTGTATAACTTTTCCCTCTGATACCTATCTTTGGTCCTATGTAACGGAAGTATACTCAGTCAGTTACCTTAGTTTATTCGCTCTCCATCACCCATCATTGGCAGAGTACTCTCATTGTCCAACTAATCTACTTATGATGCTCAGCCGAACTAAGATCAAAATGCACCACCAAAAATAGCCGCTTTAGGGTGAATTTTAGATGAGTGTCAAGTATATTGCCAGTTGTTTTCTATGGTTTTTAATTCTGTCAAGCTGGAGATTAAACAGGATTCCGATGCAAACACCTAGGAGAAGATATTGGAACAAGCAAAAAAACATAATTAATTTTAGCAACACCATTCAAGTTGTCCAGTGCCTTAAGTAGTTTGCAGCAGAAAAAGTGTTTAAAATTAGAGATAGTCATTATCAGATGTGCTTCGTTTGTAACAGAAGATTGGAGGATACTTTGTTCAAAAGTCCGTTCTGTAAACTCTCAGAACACTGTGCAATTTTCAAATACCATACACGCTGACTTCCAAAGAAAGTCCATCCCCAGAACTGCCCAAAATGTGGCCTTCCCCGTAGGGATCAGAGAGACTATCGTACAGTGTTGCTAGTGAACAATTTTACGAGTCTACTAGTATATTGCTTTCTGTGACTTGATAGAATTTGTTTTCTACTTAACCATGTTAAGTTGTTCCCACACTTAATCCTCCATCTTAAGGATGATGAAGGAACATTTGACATTCACCGAGTGACGGCTCTGCTGCCTCATGAAGAATCAGTGTGGGTCGGAACGGGAAATGGGGATATAATCGTGTTCGAAGTGGCCACTCAGCTCAGTGACACAGAGGGTGAGTTTTTCGAAACGGTTACGCTTTCAGCAACAGGTAGCTATCAACTGCTATCAACTGCTACACTTGGTTTATTCTGTCTCATAAGATTTCAAAACACTGCGATTTTTAATGCTACGAACAACTTTTTTTTCTTAAAGCAATCCGCGGAGAAAACAATAGATTAGAGCAATAACATAAATCCATCACGCACAATCGTTAACTTTCCGAGTAATCTAGGACGTAATGCACTACCCATAAGGCTACTGAAAACTCTTCGACAGCCCATGACCTGCTTCGCCCTTCTTGGGTCCATCAGGTAGGTGCAGTCCGCGACTTCCAGTCAACCTTATGTTTTATTTGAACCCAAGTTGCACGGGGCTGTCGAAATACTCTTATCCGAACACCAGTTTGTTGCAGACTCGCCGAGAACCTAGCTGAATCCCTCGCTTATGAGTCTTCTAATGAACTGAATATGCCGCACCAGGCTGTCGTGTTTCACTAAGTACGATATTCAAGATATCGCGATACATGTGTAGACAGAATACACAGCTCATAAGGTTTCCGAAATCTCTCCAACAGCCCACGACCGGTTTTACCCTTCTTGGGGCTCATCGGGTGGGCGCAGTCCCCGAGATTCCGTCAACCTGAACGCAAATTGTACGAACTTAGCGAAATGCACTCATTTGCATACCAATTTTGGTTGACCAGAGACTCATCTGGGACCCAACTGAGCCTCTGGTTTATGCTGTTCTCTGTTTTGGAAAACCGTTCAGTCTGACCAACCTAACTAAAAGGGTGTTGATCAGGTAACTTCTTTTTTGCTCTGTCCAGTGAAGTCAGCATACCAGTATGTTTAGGTCATATGTTAGAAACCGTCACTCGAGGGGGCGTTCAACATGTGACCACGTGATTTGGCTTCCGAGAGTCAAGGATGTGACTATGCTAATCAGTCACTGGTGCCCGAAAGGTTAATTGCTCAGACTACTATCCGTGAGGTATTGCGTTGGAGACTTCCTGAATTTTCACAAGATGCATGCTGCTACTGATTTCGAACAAGAATAAAACAGCTGTAGAGCACTTCTAGGCTCCTCAGCCTAGGGTGGTTTCACTTACAAGAGGAAATCCCGATTTACAGCAAAATACTCTTTCCCAGGTTCCTTTCATGGTGAATAGGGGCAATGTAGACTCTAATGTGAACGGTTCGATGGTACTTTGTGTCACGTTTTAAAGGTTACCATTCCTCATGAGTCAGTTTGCTGACTGATTTTTCGTTAATGGAACAGCATGAATGTGACTCCCGGAAGCCAAAAGAAAATCACTCACCACATCATAGAAACTATAGGTATCCCTTCACACAGCTTAAACACCGTCACTGACTAGACTACGAAACTCGTTCTTGCCATTTATGAAAATATACTACGATATCTCGAATACCGCGCCAACCGAATCATGAAGCGGCCTGCGTGCAGCACATTCAGTTGAAGAATACCATAAACGAGAGATTCAGTTGAGTCTCTCGTGAAAACCAAATTGGTTTGCAAATGAATGTATTTCTCGGAAACCAAACACAGTTCACAAAACACCAACATCACGCACGCCATCCAAATCGGCTCTAGCCGCGCGGAAATTACTGCACACACTCCACGAACAATCAGGAAATAAATGTGGCTGCTACAACGAGACTTGCGTCCCAAGAATAGCAGAGACTATCACCTTGTGCCCGATAAGTCCCTCTTTCACTATATGCATACTGTAATCAATTAGTCTAACAAAAACGGCCCTTGTTGGTGCTCATCGCTTTCTGTGTATTTAGCCAGTTTAACAATTTTCCGTCGCATCATCTTTGCGCTTGACATCACCGGTGTAGCTTCCAAGAGGTACCGAGTCAAGAAAGTCTGTATAAGCTGGTTTCAAACTGGCTGTATCGGCTTCGTGGTTATATTGTATGGCGAAATATTTGAAGTTCCGAGAAGTCACAAGATGAGGACCGTCATATGGAGATTGTAAAGGTTTCCTAACACAATCGCAACGTGTAGAAACATGTGAACAAGACGACAACTCTGACGGGACGTAGGATGACTTATTGGGAATTTGAGTTGAATGATATCGGAGTTTCGAAATATTTTCCCTTAGTTGAGTCACGTAGGAACGTATCGTGTTCTCCGGGAATGCATAAAATGATTCCAAAAACCAGCTCCACTGGTGAACAATGTAATGTTGGTAAAATATCGTACCAATCATTGAGAACATTGTTCGCCGTAATAGCGGACTTCATGTGACGATGAAATCGTTCAACAAATCCATTCGCCTGAAGATAATAAGCCGTCGTATGAATTTGTGTGCAACCGAGTACTTTTGTCACATGCTGGGATAGATGGCAGTCATACTGGTAGCCGCGGTCTGTGGTGCTATACGACGGAACGCCGACTGTGGAAATCGATCGGCTGAAAATGTTCAGGAGACGGTGTCTGCCGATGTGTCCTTGATGGGAATGGCCTCTGAACATCGGGTGAAACGATCTACGATGGCAAGTATGTGGGAGTAGCCATCGGATGGGGATAGAGGATCAACTGTATTCAAGAGCACTTAACCGAATCTGCTGTCATGGGCAGCGAAAGTTCCTACGGTTGATCGTGTATGTCGAGTAACCTTAGAAGGCTGATTCGCTTGGCAGGTCCTAGTCCATTCGCCTATATCTTAGTTCATTTCCGGTAATATGAAACGTTGGGAAATGAGTTTGGGGGTTGAACGTATATCTGGATGTGAAACGTTATGTAATGACTCAAACAATTTTCATCGCATGGAGAGCGGGACCAGGGTCTTGGCTGAACCGTCCCAGTATCACAGTCTATAGTTCCTGGTACGGTTTGTCGCGGCATCGGTTGTATATTCAGGGATGAATTGAAAATTAGTGATGACCCTTTTTCTGAAGCTCTACCAAGTGACTGCACTCAATACCGGGCATGCTCTGTACAGAATCTATTGCCGGCCTTGACAGGGTATCAGCAACTATGATATCATTCCATGGGAAGTATCGAATGGTGCTAGTGAACCGCGAAATGTAATCGAGGTGACGCACTTCGCGTGGCGAATATCTATCTGGTTTTGCTCTGAGTGCGAAAATTATGAGCTGATAATCAGTGTACACACAAAATTCTCGGCCTTCTAGTACAGACGAAAGTGACGGATGGATAGGTAAATCGCCAGTAGTTCACGGCCAACTGTAGTATGGTGACAGTTCTCGTGGAGGGAATCCGAGTGGCTGGATGTTGTTGTCAAATGTTTCCTGCACGACTGCCCCTTTGACCGTGTTGGAAGCATCCACTCTAAGTGACAATGGAGCATCTGGATGATAAGAGAACACTATCGAAACCTTTGCGAATGCAGACTTGCACCCTTGAAATGATTCTAATGCCAAATCATTTAAATAAAAAGATTGCCCACTTACAAGTCTGTAAGGATGCAGCGCGATAGAAGTATACCATTCCAAGGAAGTGCTTTAGTTGAGTCAGAGGAAGATCATCTTGAATCACCTTTAGTTTGTCAGCATCCCTTAGTATGCTGTTTTTGTCAACAGTATGGCCAAGAAACGTCAATGCAGGTGAACCGAACGCAACTTTTTGCGGGTTAACAACTACTCCCTACTTAGATGAACGCAAAAAAACAGTAGCTAAATGGTCCATATGTTGTTGCGCGTCCGCAGTGATCAGTGATGAAACTTTGGAAGGTTTGTACAGCGTTACGTAAACCAAGTGGCATTCGTACGAATTTAGCTAAACCGAAAGGGGGTAGTGATTGTGGTCGTTGGCTTGTTCGCTGATCTGGGCAGTTTGATTGCAAACGTTTCATCACCAATCGAGGTGACAACATCAGTGCGTTATTGGGGAGCGTAGTAGTGCGTAGCGGTGGGTTGGTGGTTGTGCCGTAGTGATTGCCGTTTTGTGTATATCGTCTGTGTGAATTGCTATATGATGGTACGCACAAAGAATATCAATATGAGAGAAAATAGTGCACTTTTGCAAGGTGATAGAGAAATTGTGTAGGTGGTGAGTGAGGTGCGCGGTACGCACTACTGGGTCTCCAGTCTGTGGTTGTGCTCTTTGGTACCATGTGGAGTGATGATGCTCAACTGGTACCGGAAGGACGAATGATTCCAAGTTGCAGCATATGTTGAAACTCGTCTTTTGCAATCTTTAGTCGTTCTGGATGCAGTCGTCATGGGCTTGCGTAAACAGGAGTTCCACGGATGTTAATGTGATGAAACACCGAGTGTTTTAACTGTCTGTCTGATGAAACTTTGGACTTGAGAGTTCCGGAAATTTGCGAAGTAACTCATGGAAGAGAGAAGAACGTTGCGATGACACCGTTATTAGGCAGATGTTCGGGGTTATTGCTGGTTTTCATTTGACTGATAATTGAGCGGTAGCGTCAAGTAGACTTTGACGTTTAAAGTCTGCTAGTAAATTATGATAAGTTGGAAAATCTGCCCCCAGGACTTGTTGATGTACGTCTGCAATGATGGAGAACCATCTGAATTCTCTTGAGAGACTGTGGCCTATGTCCAGAGCTCGTTGTCCGTACGTTTCGATGTACTTAGCATCAGTTGCCCAACTGGAGAGGGTGTCAGTTTGGAGTTAGCACTGGCTACAGGTATAACACCAATATCAGCACCAAAAAACGGAGACAAGAGTTCCTGCCTAGCGGATGAAGATGAAGAATGTTGAAAAGGAACTACTGGTCTCTACTTTTTGACCTGTTCGTTCCTCGATTGAAATGTGACTGAGAATGGTGATGCCTGGAATGAACAAAGTACTGTGCATTTACGAGCGAATCGATCGGATTGAGTATGGAACCAGCCGTACCCTGAGAGTGAGGTGCGGAAATAGGACGATAGTGTCTCTGTTGATGCGGAGATGTAAACCTAGCGATGGAACAGCGGTGGGCCTGTCGAGAGCATTAAGGTTACGTGGGCAAGATTGAGTTTCCAACATTCCATCTGCGATGTTCGTGACCTGAGTCGATGGAACTTTATCGGCACCAGGCTCTAGGGTGGACGTTTAAGAAACATTTGCTTGAGTACGACCTCATCAATTTTTCGGTCATCTTGAGAATAGCGACTGCGTGCAGCCATCTAACGTTCCGCTGCTCATCGGTCATCTTGAGAATAGCGACTGCGTGCAGCCATCTAACGTTCCGCTGCTCATCAGTTGTTCAAGGTGTTTATGCTCCGATAAGGATTTGAGCGTAATAACTGTGTTTCGAAGCTGCACATATGGTTTGGTAGCATCCTGATTCAACAAAGCCCCGCGCAAATTGGCCGCTAGTTCAGGTCGAAGCACTGACAGTACGTGGTAATACATGGTATGCTCTTGATTGATGCCACGAAGAGCGAACTGTGCCTGGACTCTGGTGAACCAGATACATGGATGCTGATGCCAAAATGCTGGGAGGTGCGGCATTGATGTTGAGTTGAGATTGACTGAGCTGGAGATGTGTCAGACATGAGTTGAAATATGAAGATATGCAGGGTGTAAGTGAAAACACGAAAATCAGGCTCACCAATTTTTGGTGCTCCATTGTCACCCGGAAATTGAATAAACAAACAGAAAGCGATGAGCACTAGCACGGATCACTTTTGTTAACCCAAATGATTACAACATGCATACTGCGAAAGGGGGACTTATCGTCGATCGTTTTTTGGTGTCCGTCCGGGCGCGGGCTTCGCGGTTCTTTCACTGTTGTAGAGGCTACACGTACTTCCTAATTGTCTACGCGGCTAGACGCCGATGTGGATGACATGCGTCGTGTTGATGTGTTGTGAACTGTTTTCAGTTTTTTTGTAATGTACTACTCATAAAGGTTGCTGAAAATCCATCGACAGCTCACGATCGGTTTCGCCCTTCTTGGGGTGCATCAGGTAGGCGCAGTCACCGGGTTTCCGTCAACCTTTCTTTCTACTTGAGACCAACTTGCACGAAATTAGCGAATATACACTCATCTTCAATCCTATATGTAAGTACATTTGCGGTGTGCGTGTGTGTGTGTGCACATTGCTTGTTTCGACTCTTACCAGACGGTTTGGACGGTCGAAGGTCAAATGAGCCACGATTGTGTGGTGCGATTTGCGCACGTAAAACAAATAACAAGTTTCCTGATCTAATGACTGACAATGTTTGAACTCTCATCAATTAGGTGAGTGAAGGAATTCCTACAAAATCACTCCGTTGTCTACTCTAAATCAGCGTATTCTGGCAAAAACAGTCACAAATTAGAATGGCTCAATTGCGCTCTACTCATTGTACGGCAGCGGTTCCCTTGTCTTATCAAGTCTTTTAGGTCAAAAATTGGGCAACCACGTAGGCTGATCTAAGAAAAGGATCTGACTATGCGTGGAATTTGAGCATGTCTGTGTCCTTATGAGCTAAAGGTCTACAAATAAAACGCTTATTCTACTCAATAATTCGTGTGTCCTTGGCTCCATTCCAGTATCCAAGCCTAGCGCAGAAAGTGAACCTACATCACCTACCCAGAAGTCGATTTGCCCTTTGGTGACAGATTCTACCAACGCGAAACAACCGAGATTCCGACATCATTCGGGATCGGTGCTTCGAGTGGACGTAAGACCAACATTAGGGGCTACGGACGAGGCGAGGGAGAATACAACTGACACGAACACTGGTCATGTGCTACCATTTGTTTATCGGGGGCGTGTACAGTCCATTCCAGTTGCACCACTTCGCAAGGCAAACACGATCCCCGACTTGGCGTTCGTAGAGGGGGGAGGCAACTATGACAATTCTCAAGAAAACACTTCGAACCCAGTTTCTGCGCCCAAAGTAAAGTTTCATGATAAACTGCAGGAGGAACACGATGGAGCTCACGAACCCTTAGGGGAAGCAGAACTTGCGGAAAAAATCGTTGCAGGCGTGCTAGAGAATGCAGTAGAATCAATCAAACCAAGTGAACCTGACCAGGACAGTTACTCTTCAGTGCCGGGGACCATTGCGAGTACGGAACTGCGAGAACAGGCTGACTGGAATTTGACTAGCGTCCCCGATGGACAGGCTGACAACAACGACAATGGGACACAGCCAGCAATGTCTCCAGTAATTCTCTTTTTTTTCTGACCTTATATTAGCAGGATAAACGGAGAATACATGTTACTGGAATTCAACTAGCTACTTTAAATGTTTATTTAACCATGAATAACCTGTAGTTCGTATACTCTCTAATACAGGTAAGAGTGGTGTTATTTCGAAATGCGCAGACTAGAGCACCCTACTCAAAATTGGTTGGTGAGTGTCGTTTTAAACCTCAGAAGAACAATTACCGAATTACGTTTGTAGACAATAAGACTCACTCTGGTTGGTTGCTTACTTTCCATCTGAAACATCTTCCTAGGGTGGACGCTGAAGACGGCATGTGAGCAAAGTTCATTTACATCAAGGTGTCATTCTTCTGACAAACATAAGCGCAAAGGGTATAAAAAACATTAGCGAAAGCCATATATATCATAACTAGTTAGTGTAGCGAATATGTGAGTGTCTCAGAGCTCCGAGTGGTTGTTCATGAGGCATATTTTGGGTCATGTGAAACAGACCAACTTTTTTTAGAGGAGAATGTTGGCACAACCACCGACCATCGCCAGGTTGCACTATGCTCCCTAACAACGTACTGGTGACATCACCTCGATTGGTAACGAAACGAAAAAAGGCTGTTCAATCAGGTGACCCTTGTTCAATCACTCTTACACACAAAAATCCCTCGGCCGACACCCAACAGAGATTTAGCTTGACTTAGCTGATTGGTTCTTCTTCCGCCTTAAATCTCGACCAACCTCGGAACGTTGGCCTGACGAAGCTTTTGTATAAAAAATGAAACGTTGCCCAGCAATAAATCTACCGGCTGCCATCAAACGTTTTCGATAAGAAAGACTCTTGGTCGAGAAAGAATTGCTATTTAACAATCAAGCCCATATTCGGCGCCGGAAGAAACAGACAAGCTTGATTTTTTGCAGAAAATTCTGAACATCTGGCAGTCGATTTCCAGAATTTTTCCAAAGTTATAATCTTTGAATGGTTTGGGCTTTTTTCATGTGACTGGACCTCAGAGTGCCATTTGACGGGCACCGGAAGAAACAGATAAACTTGATTTTTTGCAGGAAATTCTGAACATCTAGCAGTCGATTCCTAGAATTTTCCCAAAATTATAATCTTTGAATGATTTAGGCTTTTCTCAAGTGACTGGACCTCAGAGTGTCAGTGACGGAGTAAGTCTGGGATCGAGTTGCATCCCGAACCCAGAAATGAGGGAGGCAGTTGGCCTTATGAAACGGTTCCTCAAATTATTCAGACAGTCTACTACAGTTTAGTTGCTGTTTGAGACCCATGAGGCAGACAGACCAACGACTTAAGGCCATAACTCGGATAAAATCTTGTTTGAAAGCTGATGTCTGAGTTCACGTGCATCAGAATTGCTAAAACTATAAACTCGAAAGCGTTCCTCGCAATAAACTACGGTTCAGTTTGAAGACTAAAGACCTAATATTCCGTGGAGCACATTCAGACTGCTGGTTTGGGAGATTCGAACGCCTGTTTCTCTCTTCTTGAACCAGATTTGGGGCAATTTTTTTGGTATAAAATATTGCTTGAGAATCTCGAAAGAATACTTTAATTGTACATTTGGCGGAAACATCATAATCCAGCTATTTATGCTGCGTCAAGAGCTTTTCAATGTATCTTTGAAACCATGGCAATTAGAAGAAGCAGACATTCATCAGAAATTGCACTCAAGGAAGAGTGTGTGGAGAAGGAATTTCAAGAATTAAAACCAGTTGCACTGACTACTGATACTGATTGGTCTCGTTTCTTTGAATGGCTTTGCTTGTGACACCAATCATTGGACGTTGAACGTAGGCCGTTGCCAATCAATAAAACTTGCTTCAATTGGATCTGTAATTCCAAACCAAACTCATGAAAATATCATATTTTACAGTTTCGTTGTAATAATGAAGACGTAGCTCCATAGGTGACAAAATGCCAGATTATCTATGCAGTTCTTAAAAAACACCGTATTTCAACCGCGAGTCCCGACGAACCTATCGCCGGTTTCCTTTTAGAAACTTGACGTGAACGACTATGAACTGACGTCTTCAGTGACGGGGTAAGTCTGGGATCGAGTTGCATCCCGAACCCAGAAATGAGGGAGGCAGTTGGCCTTATGAAACGGTTCCTCAAATTATTCAGACAGTCTACTACAGTTTAGTTGCTGTTTGAGACCCATGAGGCAGACAGACCAACGACTTAAGGCCATAACTCGGATAAAATCTTGTTTGAAAGCTGATGTCTGAGTTCACGTGCATCAGAATTGCTAAAACTATAAACTCGAAAGCGTTCCTCGCAATAAACTACGGTTCAGTTTGAAGACTACAGACCTAATATTCCGTGGAGCACATTCAGACTGCTGGTTTGGGAGATTCGAACGCCTGTTTCTCTCTTCTTGAACCAGATTTGGGGCAATTTTTTTGGTATAAAATATTGCTTGAGAATCTCGAAAGAATACTTTAATTGTACATTTGGCGGAAACATCATAATCCAGCTATTTATGCTGCGTCAAGAGCTTTTCAATGTATCTTTGAAACCATGGCAATTAGAAGAAGCAGACATTCATCAGAAATTGCACTCAAGGAAGAGTGTGTGGAGAAGGAATTTCAAGAATTAAAACCAGTTGCACTGACTACTGTTACTGATTGGTCTCGTTTCTTTGAATGGCTTTGCTTGTGACACCAATCATTGGACGTTGAACGTAGGCCGTTGCCAATCAATAAAACTTGCTTCAATTGGATCTGTAATTCCAAACCAAACTCATGAAAATATCATATTTTACAGTTTTGTTGTAATAATGAAGACGTAGCTCCATAGGTGACAAAATGCCAGATCATCTATGCAGTTCTTAAAAAATATCGTATTTCAACCGCGAGTCCCGACGAACCTATCGCCGGTTTCCCTTTAGAAACTTGACGTGAGCCACTATGAACTGACGTCTTCAGACACAAATATGGGAAGCACGCCAATGACACCAACACGAAGTAACAGTGAAGCTTCAAGCACTTCTCTGGTTCCGAACACTCCTGACTCCGATTCGCCGTCACCCATTATCCCCAGCGCTCAGCCTATGTTTTATCCACTGAGACGTGAATCACGAAATCCGGACGCCATCCGCACACCCGCTCTACACATCCACTTGCAAGCCGTTCTCAGAAACAAGGTGTCGGAAACTCCGATCCGAACGTTCCTTACACACATGTGAGTAAAGACTTTTCTATCACTTGCGCCCTAATGTCGAAATTCGGGTTGGTTTTCAGTTCGAAATAGATGAGGCCGTCCACATCAAAGCATCACCTACAAATAAGATAGTTCAATACAACGAGGATTTCCAATAAGAACAATGAATGAAAATACTAGTTATCCCGCTGGTGCATATTTTTTCATCCATTTACCCGCATTTTTCCACGGTGAAAATTTTTCGTGAAAATATAGTAATTTAGTTCATGATCAGGCTTTCAACCTGTCCACCAAGCTTGCCAGTTAGTTTGCAAAAATTTTGCTATCGTTCGAGATGACAGTGAGTGCACGCTCAGGGAGGTATTCCGTCCATTTCTGACTGCAGTTATATGGTTCCCAAAGAACAGCTAATATCTTTGAAGTGATTAGTTGAGAAGCAGATTTTCGTAATTTGACTGGTCGGCATAGAATTTGTGTTGCGTTGTGGCATGATTAACGTTTGCATTTGACTATTTCGACCTCCCTTCTAGTGTTTCTGTTGCTTTTTTCGAATAGGCCCATCTACTTTTGTTGTGTTGTACATCGGTTAGCCCATCTACTTTTGTTGTGTTGTTCATCGGCTAGGCTCCCCCCATTCGCTTGGTCACTTGGAAGAATTCCGTTTTCAACAGATCTCCCAGCCTGTGCTCAATGGTTTACTCAGATTTTCTGTTGCGTTGTGGTCTGATTTGCTGGCCACTGGTTGGTGCGAAAGCCAAAGTACAAAAACGTTATTGTGGACCCCTCCAAAGAATTATTATCTGAGAAATCTTAGTTGGTGATTCTCTAGAAGTTATAGCTCAACCAAATAAATGTCGTGCATTCAAGGCAGACATGAACCTAGTGGATAAAGAACGCTGTTTGCTTGCCAGCATGATCAGACTAAAAGGGCAAACCAGAAACAACAAAGAATGCTTATGCTGTGTACGAAATTCTAAGAATGGACTACCATGAGCTGTTCATCTGAGATGATGAGATTCAAACTGCCATCGAGGTACGCGTCTAGGTCTCACCGGGATTCACATATGAAGATAAGAAATACACAAATTCAACTGATACCAAACCCGTTGCTAGTTCAGACATGAAAAAGCGTCACACTCATCATCAAACACGATGAGGGTACTCCAGTCTGTCGGCTCCTCAAAATGACGGAACTCGGGACCCATCGTTGAAATTTGTGAAAAAAACACGAAGAAGGAGAGCATGAAAAACGTTTGATGAACATCAGGTTCGAAGGTCAAAGCTGCTGGAATTCAAAGCCATGGAGACCACGAACCAACAAATCGGATGCCGAACGGCGGCCTATGGGCCAGTCATCAGCCAGCAACAGAAAATATGGGTGGAGCATTGAGCGCAGAGAGGGAGATGTGCCAAAAACGGAACCAATTGACCAAGCAAATGAAGGGAGGCCCAGCCGAGGCACAAGACAACAAAAGTAGATGAGCCTATTCGAATAAACTAACAGAAACACTAAAAAGAAATCGAACCGGTCCAATGCAAACGTTCACCATACCACAGCCCAACACGCACAAATTCTATACTGACCGATCAAATCACGAAAATCTATTCCTCAAATAATCACGTTATTTTGGAACTGTAAGACTGCAGTCACAAATGGATGGAATACCCACCCGGTCATGCCCTAGATCTTCGCTTATGGCGACCAAAGTCGCCCATGGTGATCATTATGCGGAAACGTATGTTCTTTCTACTGGTGCTAAAGTCGCCCATGGTGATCATTATGCGGAAACGTATGGTCGTTCTTACTGGTGCTTTTGTCAACAATCAGGTCAAATTACGTTGTATTCTGAACAAAGTAGTAAAATTGTCAAACACAAACTCATGTTCTGAATGAAATATAGCTTATGCATCGTCAGCTATTGAGGCACACGTTTTCGTCTCCGTGGATAGCCTGATTGATAATCTCATGTTTTCCATCGTCCAGAAATAAACTCGGTGAAAGCATCGTTGTGTCGTGCGCAACCTACTTCTATGACGATGATGCCATTCTGAAGTGGAGTCGATGCGAGGGTGAGGTAAGTTGTTAGAAGTAGTATCTCGGTTTGGACTACTGCCAGACAGTTTCTTGACAAAATTCGCATACGTAGCTTCGACTTAACCAACGCGATGCTGACTTCAGTGTTGAAAACACCTTTAGGGACTCACCGTAAGTGGTGTCATCTAAAGGAAGGTGGCCCACCTATGAAGGACAATTCTGCTTGAACTGAGTTCTTTCGTCCAGTATACACTGAGAGCTGAAATTTAAGTAGTGACGAATGGGTCATTTTGCTTTACTAGTCACGACATTATTGACTGGTTTCGGCTAGTCCCAACTGGTTGCTAATGCAACAAGGGAGCCAAACAAATTAGGATCAGTGGAAATAGATTAGATAGATCCAACCTGTGGGACAAAGTTGCAGAAATCTTCGGTCGCATTCTATGGATGCGAACCTTTGCATCCGGTAGATAGTGCTGCACAGATGCCCGTCTGGATGGGCTATTCATGAAGTAGACATTTCACGTTATCTTGATCAAAAAATTGTCTCTTATTGTAGCTCAACCATAGATGAGCCTGGGGCACCAATCACGCAGAGATATTTAATAATTTATCAAACCTTTCTAAACCTCACTGATCTTGGATTATACATTATCAGTCCACCCATGAGTTTTCCGCATCGGGATCAGAGGGCCATTCAAGGAAATATCGGTCAATACGCAGGTTCATTATTCTTAGGGCTCCAAAGGCGACGGTTGAGTTGAAACGGTGGGTGATGCGCGTTTCTTTCAAAACCATGAGTTGGATAGCGTTAAATGTCCAAGTCCAACAGTGTTTGATGATAGGAGAGTTACTGGGAGGTAAATTACTTTCAGGGAAAAGGCAAAATCATGTTAGGAGCATATCTGCTTTCGCACATCTCTCGGTCTACAAAGGTAGGCAAAATCATTCTCGTAGAATGTCCTCTGAGGATTAGATTCGTGATTTTCGCTAATGCATGCAGCCACAACCTATATTTCAAGCAGCTGTAATAACAGCGTACATGTCGTACAGTGGTTGTAGCTGCCACAGTTTCGTTAACCGATGATTCGGAGAGGTGGTATAGGTAGCTGCGCAGTGGAGGCGAGTTGATAAATTCGTGCTTAAATACAGCACTGTCAGTGGACTGTTAATTGGGGGGGGGTGGAAAGGGAGCTATGCATTGAAGGCAATAGCTTGGATGCATGAGCGCCATTGAGGGCGCGACTGTCCCATGTCTGACAATGTCTCCAACCATTGATGTGGCCCGTCTCGGGGTCCCCATCCAGAAGGACGCCAATGACCAGCGCAGCTGTGTTTGCTGGTAATAGCTTTTATACTTCGTTGCCAAGTCATTGTTTGACCGCCTGTGGCTCTCTTCCATCCTTCGAGTGGTTGTGCGAAAAGAGCCCTTCGAGGAAGTCGGTCGACTGGCATACGTAGCACGTGGCCAAGCAAAGTTCGTTTCAGGTGAACTTGTGTGAAACTTTCGACGTCCTCTCCACCTGCATTTCGTGTATACACTTTGGGGTAAACAACCATCATTTGAACGGGTCACAGGATCACTCTGAAGTGGGAAACTGCCTCTCTTCAGCTTTATTTGTCAAAGAGATTTTCGTTGGACTCTTTCAGTAGTTGTGCCATTCGCACACTGTTGGGTCCTTTCTGTTTCAAACATTTACCATCCGTTACAGAACCAGCGTTTGAAAAAGGAAAACAGTTATGAAGAGGATAGGTCAGACCAACAGGGTACACATTGTGGGGAACTAATGGGCTTACATGCCTAGTATCCATGGTTATACATTCCTTTCAAATAATGAAATTCAACTTTGCGACATACCACCACTGCTTGAAGTCCCAAAGTTGGCCACTCTATTTTAGACCTGTCATCACCGGATCAATACCATGTGTTTCAGTTTCCAAACCCCCCTACTCAGGCGAAATGATCTCTGAACACCTCCTACTCCGTTACTGTTTAGTTGGCCTCTGCTGAGCTGAAGGTACAATGGCTGAGCTGTGATCAAGGTGGTGGCACTCCGCAGGACAAACCAACTTACCAATCTGTTGACTCGTTCGGATATTGTCCGGGATCAACGAAGTTTCTGCAGCGGCTTTGTCAAGCTGTGCACGAGGACTCCAATTGTCATCTGCTCAAGCTTAAATGGACTGCAGCAGGATCAAGTGGCCAGTTGATGATAGTCATAGTTGTAGTTAGTCAGCTGTAATAACCGCGTACGTTTCGTACAGTGGTTGTAACTGCCGCAGTTTCATTCACTGATGATTCGGGGAGCTGGGGTAGGTAGCTGCGGGAGCTGATAGATTAGTGCGTAAATACAGCAGTGTGGGTGGACTGTTAAGTGGGGGGTTGGGAAGAGAGCTATGCATTGAAGGCAATAGCTTGGATGCATGAGCGCCATTGAGGGCGCGACTGTCCCATGTCTGACAATGTCTCCAACCATTGATGTGGCCCGTCTCGGGGTCCCCATCCAGAAGGACGCCAATGACCAGCGCAGCTGTGTTTGCTGGTAATAGCTTTTATACTTCGTTGCCAAGTCATTGTTTGACCGCCTGTGGCTCTCTTCCATCCTTCGAGTGATTGTGCGAAAAGAGCCCTTCGAGGAAGTCGGTCGACTGGCATACGTAGCACGTGGCCAAGCAAAGTTCGTTTCAGGTGAACTTGTGTGAAACTTTCGACGTCCTCTCCACCTGCATTTCGTGTATACACTTTGGGGTAAACAACCATCATTTGAACGGGTCACAGGATCACTCTGAAGTGGGAAACTACCTCTCTTCAGCTTTATCTGTCAAAGAGATTTTCGTTGGACTCTTTCAGTAGTTGTGCCATTCGCACACTGTTGGGTCCTTTCTGTTTCAAGCATTTACCATCCGTTACAGAACCAGCGTTTGAAAAAGGAAAACAGATATGAAGAGGATAGGTCAGACCAACAGGGTACACATTGTAGGGAACTAATGGGCTCACATGCCTAGTACCCATGGTTATGCAGTCCTTTTGTATATGTAACTTTCAAATAATGAAATTCAACTTTGCGACATACCACCACTGCTTAAAGTCCCAAAGTTGGCCACTCTATTTTAGACCTGTCATCACCGGATCAATACCATGTGTTTTAGTTTCCAAACCTCCCTACTCAGGCGAAATGATCTCTGAACACCTCCTACTCCGTTACTGTTTAGTTGGCCTCTGCTGAGCTGAAGGTACAATGGCTGAGCTGTGATCAAGGTGGTGGCACTCCGCAGGACAAACCAACTTACCAATCTGTTGACTCGTTCGGATATTGTCCGGGATCAACGAAGTTTCTGCAGCGGCTTACCCTGTATTCCATCCGGAAATGAGTTATAATACGGTTGTTTATCGTGAGACCAAGATGATTTTTGGTTATCTGGATTATCGTGGGGTATCAGACACTTCGATGACGATGATCGTTTTGGCGCATTGTTGGGATGGCGTGTTATGCTACCTATAACCCCTCGCTTCGTCATATTATCAGTTTTGAATGCAGTGATATGTAGGCTTCCGGTGATAGAAACCTTGTTAGGCGAGCCAGATGCTAGTGGTTTGTCAATTACTTCTCGTTTTGAACGATCAGTCATGCGCACCGAATGAAGGACCAAACTACTCACAAGGGGCTATCTATCCCATGATATGAAGATCCCAGTTTATCTCTTCGTATAGATACTTCAAGCTGTAGCCTTTTTGGAAAAATAGTTCTATTTTGATAAATTACGGATCTTTCGGCCGGAATCGAATTACATGTTCTTCTTTCAATACGTGAATACTCTGGTCAAATTTCTGCACTTGTTTATCTTCTTTCGTGTCCCTCCTCCTTCATAAAGCGTTCGATCTGGACAAACAATCCAATATTCTTCTTTGATCAAGCTAGTCAACAAATTCAATTTCCCGCCTACATGATGAATACATTACGAATGCGGCGGGAAAGCTTACGACGACGAATTACCTTACACACTGGGCCAGAGGTCTGAAAGAACTCGTTGGTCTGGTCACTTCTGTCAAACGGGGCCAAAGATTAACCGAATAACACAGTATTCCCCTCAACGTCAGCATTCACACTATTGCGACCTAATTCCGAAGAAGCATTTCCCTCTTCCTCTTTTGGGGAAAAACACCTCATCTGTTTGCTCACAAACTATCGGGTTTTCCGATCCGATTGCGAAATTCTATTGTCCTGATAACCCATCTCCACAGCCTATGCACACAGGCCACGCTGTCCTCGAGTTTACCAGATTTCCTGTACATTGCAGCCAAATTTAATGTATAAAAATTTATTTTTTGCCACGTTCCAATTTTAAATGGGGATTATTTTTCGCAGCCGTTCTGTCGACGTAATTCGGTCAAGTTGTGTGCAATTAGACTGGGTCACGTAAGAGCTGTGGTTGCGCACTGGTTGCGATTTGCCATGCTTTGATCACTTCGAAATAGCACAATATAGCAATGACTTCTAACACTGACCACAGGTTCGGTCCGATTGAATTAAGAGGATTATGTCTTCGTAACCTCCGGTTTCATTCCTGACTACCAACTTTTTATCATTATCTTTTTGTATTGTCACGTGATCACGTCTCCATGTGCTGTCCCCTAAGCAAACGTGCAATGAAGCGCTGTTCTGCGGTGACAGGATTCTCATTATAACAGAATAGAGAGACCACGGAGGTTGCCTTTTGTTTTGTCCGTTCTACTTGTGTTGGCTATGCAAAACCGTAGGTATAAATTTGGATAGTTCAAGTGAAAGATGTGGGCCGGCGCAGCCTAGTAGCCTCAACTCATGGCCCTAGCCCAAACAGGGTAATTCTTCGCTTTATTCCGAAAATTCTCATCTGGAATGAGAACAAAGATGGGTTGAATTACATGCTTTCGGTAAGGTCTTTTGAAGTCATACAATTGCAAAGTTTAACAGGGCAGTGTTAACCATATTTGAGTGAGCGTGGTGTAGATGAACAGGAAATCTAGTGAGAGGTGACAATCGCTATCTATCGAAGAACAATTAGTTCAGGTCACCAATAGGATGTTTTGAGCTTGTCAGCGCAGGTAGCGCTGTGTTGAGTGTTCAGCACAGGGTGTGTGTGTATGAGGGGAGGTGAGTTGAAGCGACAGCAGTCAGGCCCACACTGCCGTCCGATTCACTTCGGAAGGAGAAACCAACAACTTCCGCCTCCTAAATGTTGACCATGAACGACGTCATGATGGTACAATGAAACGATTGGTGTACCGAAAACCTACTTGGTCCGGGCAATACATTAGCTTTAGCAGCTTCGGGCCACTAAAGCAGAAACGGAATCTGATCCATAGCCCAACTAACAGAGCGAAGAAAAGTGCACTGATGACGCGCTGGAACAAGAAATCCAAACTCTCACCAACGTCCTGGGAGATAATGGGCTCCCAAGAAGTTTATTGTAAAGCATTTGAACTGGAGAGAAGCCAACACCGTAACCGCCACAGTTGGAAGAAGACCCGTTTAATGGAGATATACCGGCCGACCTACTGAACAGAAGACTTTTTACCAGTGTGGACAAAACTTTCCCGAGTGCAATAATCCACACCTGGTTCATAAGCAATCGTCTGTACTTCTCTACTCTCAAAGCCAGAGTGCCCGTCCACGCTCAACATATGTTAGTATATTTGTACTTTTGCTGCTGTGTGGCGGAATGTGCACGATTAGGCAAATCGGCAAAAGACTGAAGGAATACAATCTACCCTGGCTAGCTTCTGGAACTGTGAGGACGATAACCAGCTCAGTAGTAAAACATCTAGCAAACACGGTGCACAACGTGATACCCAGCCAAAGCTTCCACATTGTTTACAAGGCACCGGCTAATCAATCCAGATCAGTACAGCAACGCACAATCGCAGTGCCTGAGACCATCACAATGCGACTCTGTAAACACGGTGCACAACGTGATACCCAGCCAAAGCTTCCGCATTGTTTACAAGGCACCGGCTAATCAATCCAGATCAGTACAGCAACGCACAATCGCAGTGCCTGAGACTATCACAATGCGACATTGCAATCCGATCCTTCGTCGGCAAAAACTCTTTGTTCGTGTGTTGAATTAGCCATGATCTAACACAACTGTCCTCACACATACACCCTCTGCTGAACACAACCACAGCACCACCCGCGCTGACAAGCTCGAATCATCCTATTGATGACCTGAACTAATTGTTTTTTAATAGGTAGCCAGTATCGTCTTCCACTCGATTTTCTGTCCAATTGCACCATTATCACTCAAATATGTTAGATACTGCGCTCTTAACCTTTGCAACTGTATGACCTGGAAAGACCTTGCCAAAAACTTGTTCCTCAAACCACCTTTGTTCTTCGCATTGTAGTAGCAGTTTCCCAACCCGTTCGTACAGCAACAAGACTTGCTTATCACATCTACTTATCTAATCGCTGATGTACAGACGTTTCACGCGTTCTCTTTACACCTGATCTATGAGCAAAACCTTTACACAGTGTTGACGGTAGGAAACCTCTCAGTCTCTTACCTGACATCTGAGTGTCCACGTGTCCCAGGTTAGCAGCAAGTTCGTAGAACAGGCCCCTTATTGTTGGACATCAACCTAAGGCCAGTTTCGTTAGTCAAGCCAACTTAGAATCCAACCAACCCAAACGGTAGCCATAACTTCGCAGACGAGGAAAAGTGATTAGGGTGTAGGGAGTGAGAGATCATATGATGTTTCACCCAGACACCATTCCAGACAATACAACCCAACTATGTTCTTCTCCGAGTAGTGAACTGTACTCATACGGAACGTTCATTACTGAAGTCTATTGTAAGTCACAGGCTAGAACTGGGAATATTAGCGCGTAGATTGGAAAATTGCTCCGAGCTCCGAAGCGTGGAGACCGCTCTGGACTCTTTACAGATCCCCAAGATGAGCGTTGCCGCTACCTATTTATGCTACAGCTGTGCTTGCCACAAAACCACCGCCACGAACATCAACTTATGCCCTGAATATGGGCCGAAGATGGTTAGCCAAACTACATGCAATCCAGAGCATTACTGTTGATAACTGTCGTCTACGGATGAGGCATGGAGACCCGAAGGCAAACTGCAAATCGGTTGGTGACACATCATCAGAATAAATGTCCAACGGGCATAACCTACTGCTTTAACCTAGGCTGCAAACTAACCAAACCAACTTGTTTCGCTTCCGGTTGTCTAACGGAGGAACTACTCATGCCTAGGACTATCGTTTTGAACTGACTTGGGGTTTTCCAACCACAAGATGATGGTTAGCCAAACTACTTGAAATCAAGAGCATTACTGTTGATAACTGTCGTCTACGGATGAGGCATGGAGACCCGAAGGCAAACTGCAAATCGGTTGGTGACACATCATCAGAATAAATGTCCAACGGGCATAACCTACTGCTTTAACCTAGGCTGCAAACTAACCAAACCAACTTGTTTCGCTTCCGGTTGTCTAACGGAGGAACTACTCATGCCTAGGACTATCGTTTTGAACTGACTT
The DNA here is from genome assembly GCF_000715545.1 of Opisthorchis viverrini. Lineage (NCBI taxonomy): Eukaryota > Metazoa > Platyhelminthes > Trematoda > Opisthorchiida > Opisthorchiidae > Opisthorchis > Opisthorchis viverrini. Next base: position 2,425,969 of record NW_008751667.1, read on the forward strand.
GGGGTTTTCCAACCACAAGATGGTCATCCAGGGGCTGTTGGTTGACAGTCACTTAAAAGTTGGCACAGGCCCGAGAAGTCAACGCCTTGTTGGGCTGTAGCGGCCACTCACCAGATCACGCGTCACAAACACTCAAACCATGTGACAATTCCTGACCCTTGGCCGACAACATGTACATTACAACTTCCCATCCATTTTTTTTTACGCGACTACCACCTGCGTCATGCGCCAGGTTTACGAACTTCAACACATGAGGTCAGGTTGTATTCATGTTCGTGCAAGTATCTAAAACGGAGGGGCACTCCCCTCTTCACACTGCACACACTTAATAGGCATACCTATCGGCCCAACACACACGCACACACGGAACAGGAAGTCAACCGAGCTCCACAAGTCTCCGCTGATAACTACGGAACACGTGCAACGGCTATACCACAGAGAAGACACGTTCCGCCCCCCGGAACTTCACTCAAGAACTCTCAACAGGTGTCTTCAAACGATAAGTCACGTTTTGGCGAATTCCACTTTTCCCATTGTATCTACTTTTATCAAGTGCGCAAAACTATTGTATTCATCAGCATCCTGGTAAAACAGACGTTTGCTAGCGCTTGTCATCTTTTGATAATCAACCTAATTACGTTAGAACCACTAACAATTGGTGAACCTGACTTGATCCTTATGCCATGTCAGTTCCTCCAGCACAAGACATTCCCTCACCTTCAATCGCACCAACACCCCAGATCACCGCTGCCTCTGTTCATCTTCCAGAATTCTGGCACAACGACTCATGCATCTGATTCACACAAGCTAAAGCTCAGTTTGCCGTTTTCGTAATCACCCAAGAGCTTGCCATGTATTGCCATGTGCTTGCAGTACTCCCTCCTGAAATCGCAACCGGTTTACGCCACCCTGAAGGCACTCAGTCACGTACCGCCATCAATAAACTTTGTAGTTTGGTCGAACCTGAACGACTGGAACAACTGCTTAGAGGAGAATCTCTCGATGGATCTACCATCGCAACTGTTGCGACGACTTTACAACATCATGGGGACCGCAAACTTGATGCAGCCTTGTTTAAACAGTTTCTTCTGAAACGTCTACCTACCCACGTAAAATCACTTCTCGCTTCCAGTCCAGGTGTTCCACTCTCTGAACTTGTCAGCATAGGAGATGAAATACTGGAAATTCAACCTTGTTTTTCTGCTACTTTTCTGTAGATACACCGGATTTGGTGTCCACATTTCATGACCGTCATAGCGAGTTACTTAATCAGCTAGAAGCCATTCACTTGTCTCGACCCATACCAGTTTCGCCGCACGCTGTCGCGTCCACATTCGCATTCCCGATCACATTCACCTACCAGGGGAAATGGTCACTGTTGGTACCATAGCACCTTCCGGCACCGTGCACACAGGTGCTCCCAACCGTGTTCCTTCCGAAATAACCATGCACCCTCCTCAGTCAACTTCGGAGAACAAACTGCCAGAATTATAGAGGCCTGTAAAGTTCAATGCCCTCCTCACATCACTCGCCGTCTGACAGTTTTCGACAAGGCGTCTGGCCTCAGTTCTCTTATTGACACTGGAGCCGACATCATCATTATTCCCTTAGCCGTCACATTAACACAGAGATGTGATTCATTCCCCCGATTCCATCATTCACCAAACCACAAAGTGATCCGTTACATTTCAAGGTCACGTGCAAAGCTATATCTGGATTGATCTGTGCAGCAGGTTTTTTGAAACGCAACTCAGCCAACCGTGCATAGCAGAAATGCGATGAAATCGGTCAGATACTTCTTCATTATAAGCAGGTGGTAAATTTTTGAGACTGGCAAGACTTCACCACAACTTACAAATCAAGCGCCCTTGGTGTACTTTCAGGAATTAAATTCAGATTCAACTTTGGAATTGTTTTGTTCTTCCCCTAGAAGTGCTGATGAAATTTACGGGTGTTACCGAAATTCAAAAGAGATTTCATCCTGTCAGTGAAGCCCATCTATGCTGTGGCAAAACTAGTCATAATTCATTAGTTTGGACTAAACAACGAGTGCATCTTATTCATTTTGAAAACTTACCGAACGAATGCAAGAATCTGAATCCTGACCAAGCAGTGTGCTCTTCAGTCATTCGTCATTTTTCGCGGAATTATACCTCCTAAATTACACTTATCACATTCGTTAAGCTGACATTCGGCGAGTGTTTTGTCCTCAGACAACAACAACCGAAGCTGCGCGTATGTCTCACGTAACTTGGGCAGAAGTCAGGAAGGAATGCCAACAGTGAGCTTACTACAGGAAACAGACCTGTCGGGTTTTAAACGATTCTTCAAATCTGATAGTGATCCGGTCGTGGGGAACAAGTGATGCTTCAGGTCAATCTGAGAGTGCAGCACCTGGATTGACAATCATGATTGAAATTTAAAAAAAATATGACCAATTACTTGCTGAAATACATATCACTAGGAGGCTCCCTGTTTATGGTGAATACCTCCCAACCGAGTCTCTACCGAAGCTCGTCAATATCTTTTTCCATTTTACAGCTACTGAGTTCGTCGAAGCATTCAAAACACTAAGAATAGGCGAACATGGAAATGCACTCGTATCTTATAAATGAAACGACATCAGAATGCTTTCAATATCTCAATCTGAAGGAAGTGAGTGTTCTTTCGATTTTCAAGAATAAAACGCTCCTTCCGGTGAACGAGTTTCCTAGGGACGTGTCCAAAACACCTTGAGTAATCTTGCAAACGGCACTGACCTCCCATCTGAGAAGCTGTCACTCGCTACGCCAAGCGGGTCTAGCCGGGAGGTTGGATGTTCGTATCACCCCCGGGGCTTCGTAAGTTGTGTACCAAGGATAATGGGAGGTAAATTATATGGACTGTAATTCCCCGCCCTTCAACATGAAGCAACTTTGCTCGTAGAGTCAGCACGACTTGCAAATTCTCAACCTTTCAAGTGATAATGAAAAAGGTCAAACTCGCTGAAGACCAGGGATTTCGTCTGCTTGATGCGATAAAGGTACAGTTCCAAGGTCGTCGAATGGTGAGCTTACCAAGGTGGATGCACTACTTATGAAACACCGATAAAACCGCGACTATACTGTATCAACCAGTGAGAGTATCCCGTAGAATCCTCAGTAAACCTCCAAGAAGTCCTCATCAGTCGATTTGGAAAAATGACCTGCATTCAAGTTCAGCGTCTTTTTTTAAAAAGGGAAGCTACAACACAGGCATAAGAAGGTAAAGTCCCTGCTCCTGAGGTTTAAAATCAATGTGAAATAATACCATTTCCACTGCCGTAAACTGTGCGTCTGAATTTAGCAAATAATTTCTGTAATGTAAGATGAACGAATGATGTTGGTCCAAACCGCGGCTTTCGAATAGGACATGCCAGTTTTCTGCTGACCTGCTCACTCACATCCACTTTGTTCCGTTGCATTTGGAAAAAAACCCTTTCACTCCCCCACCGGAATCGGATGAGAACAAGAATCGACGAAATTAGCAACCTTCCTCAGCTTATTGCTGCACCAAATGCGATAAATTTTACTCCATGAGGTTGCGCGGGGTGCAGATATCTACTCTCATTCGGGTGCTTAAAATGTCCTGCTTTGCGGATTCTGTAAAGGAGTGGGGAACAAACTGCAGAACAAGTAAGTTCCAATAATGAGTCAAAATTACCCAGATGAAGAAAAAACATAAAGAAAAGTTGGTTGACTTCCAAGGCAACCGACTATTCCTTCTGAATTTCTTCTGGAGAATTCTGACTGTATCCTAGCCGGTTATTGGTATGGTGCGTGCAAAATTTTAAAGAATAGACTGCACTGCAAATACCTGATCAATCAAAGCTTGGATAAACCAGTTTGTCTTGATTGATTTGGAGGATATTTAACTAGTGTGCCGCTAGATGACGGATGGAAATCCCAAATGAAACCAAAATCACCGCTAAACGGAAGACCTTGCTCGGAGTGACAGCATCCACCGCCCAGCTCACTTACAGGGAACGGTCAGCTCCTCAGCCTTCTTAGCCGTAAGCAGAATAAGGTCCAACCATCTTCTCTATTGCGAGCCCCATCCCCAGTGACCACATTTATCAGGCGAGGAACACTAATCGGACCCATCTGGCTACTTGAATAACACCACGTGAGGTTTTAATGTGGGGACGCAACATCCCTGTTGCCTCAAGTCAGCTGAAAACAGTTAACCATTCCGTTGATGCTTCGCTTGCCGCTCGGGCCCTATCACTGTGATCTAGGATTCTAAATGATCCAGTGGTTTTTGCAGCTGTGTTAACTACGTTTATTGTGAATCCAAATCGCGAATTAGGTATGTTCTGATGCAATGACGATGTTTTTTTATGAAACTCATTCAACTTTTTAACTATTTCTGGTTACTCAAAAGTGCAGCAGCTTTGTTGTGTGCGTTACAGCACGCATTTTTATTACTTAGGAAAGCAGCTGCGTTGTCAGAACGCAAAACAACACAGTACATGTTGAGTGCCTTTCCTGGTTGTGAATTTTGTTTAAGTTTGGGCCCGAAATCACTGCGTGCGCCAAACACCAAATTGATTATTACTTCTTTAGTTGAATCGTCGGTTCGTGATCCAGTAGTTACCAGCAAGCACGTCACAAAATTACCCCCTAATCACAGTCAGTTGTCACATAGCCAACTGGTAAATGCGATTTTTTTAATATGGAGTACAAATTTCACACGTTGGACAAAATGTCTCTGACGGTATGTCATATATTCGTGACAACTCTATCGGTTGTTGTGTTTGTCAGCGTCACCAGCTATTAAACATGAGCATGTTATACAATGATTAGCGACAACCACAGTTAGGTTGCATCCAATATCGTTGGTGGGGGACTCCTTAAAGTCTGCAGAAAAAACCTTTAAACGTCCAACTGTCACGTGCACTCTACTCAAAAGGACTCTGTGATGTTACAGGCGCGTTGCTTCCAAAACCAGCAGAGGCTTCGTTTATTGGTATCAGAGTTGTATCGGACTAGGACCTTATCAGCGTGTTCGGATAAATTAAGAAGCAAAGTAACCAATACAAAATCACAAAATCACAATGGGAAAGGAATGAATAGTCAAATGGGGACTCACGAATGTGTAGAGCCAATAGTCCACTACACCGATCCAAATGCAGTGACTGGCTGTGAAAGGAAATATTCACTTATCGAAATTTTTCCGCAGATGGTTCCGCGTGAGCGATATATTCCACGGTAGGGAAATTATTCACGGCTAAAAAATGTCACAGGGATTTGTTGTGACGTTCAATAGTTGACACAAACACAGAGATTTAGTCCCACTGGTTCAGTAGTCAACAAACAGTTCAATGGAGCGTAAGTACACTCGTTCAACAAGAAGTCAGCAGGTCGCACCGGAAAATTGTGTATTCGTAACATTAAAACAAACGTCATGATACAATGTGAACGACAGTTACAAAGTGTGGTTTAAGTTCAGGAAGAATGGTAA
>NW_008751667.1:2433354-2436440 GCF_000715545.1 Opisthorchis viverrini
TTGGCGAATATGTACAGCATATGGAATATTAAAACAAGAGAATAATGAATAGAGCAACGAATAGAGTATCAGTCATGTTCATCACAAATATGTACGACAGTTACAAAGTGTGGTTTAAGTTCAGGAAGAATGGTAAATGTGACAATACAGTACAGACACTACAGAGTAAAACAGTACTTAGTTTCATCCTGTGGTGTTATGGGTTTGCAGGTTGAAACAAAGAGTTTTCTACTGTAAGAAAGTGTCACCCTGCTTCGACTGTAACACCTGCCATACCAACCTTACTATTCTTGTACACGTAATGAGAAACTTGGATATGACGGCCTCTGCGCCCACAAGAATGAAGTGTAGCGCGATGTTCATGACAGCGGAGAAGCTATTTCATAGATGTTGTTATACCTGCACACTTTTGATTTCCGTGGTCCGTCCTGATAACTGAACTGAAATACTGCTCCCATCTGTGCTTTGCAGTGATATAATTGCACCCCAAAATTTTGGATTTGTTTCCGCTTTTTAAACCAGCTACCCGGAATTTGGTAGGTCTACGTGACTACCTCGAGTTTCGTGCATCCAAATCCCATAAGTTCACAAAATACGTGTTGACTTTCCGAGGTTTTTTGTTTGATACCACAGCGATTAAATATATCCGGGTCTGATGAGCCTTAAAATTTTGATTTTGATACACGCAATATCGAACTCTCTTTATTTCCTTCCAACTTTACGCGTTTTCTTCTGTACTGGGTTTGGAAATAATCTCAAGAATACAGGAACAATAATTAAGCGCTAGACATTCGCGCAAACTCAAAATGGACTATCCACTCGCGCTTTGTACAAGAAAAGTTTTATTTGGTGTCGGCAGGCGTATTGCCAAACAAAGCAGAGAAATTTGTCACAGCTATTAATTTTTTCACCGTCGGTTAGCACATGCTCTATCGGGTACGCAGCAAGGTTTCATCTTCACCGGAATACTGACGCCTCGATATTGCCATTGGGAGAATTGGCGGTTTTATGGGCAGAACAAGCAGACAGTACAGTAGGGTGTTCAGTGCTTTGGCACAACTTCAACGGACTGGGACGATCTTGTGGGCTCAGACAACACGAGTCGTCGGGAAATTGTATGGAAACGGTGACTCGGTATGGCAGTCGGAATGCCGTCATCGCGACGTCCTACTTGGGTTCGCGGACAGCCCCATATCTGAATATCATGACTGAATCAGTTAGGGTTGCCATCGTGGTTAGGATTTGCTAAGAAAACGTAACAGATTAAGACAGGCTTAGATCAAGAATATTGGGTCCATCAAGGCTGAGGCGTAGTTCATTGCTGCCACTCAAACGAGGCGATACGACAGCGGTGTCTACATTGCGGACTTAAAATAGGAAAAAGTGTCAAAATGTCTGATAGGCGGCACTATGGTATGAGTTAAACTGCGGCTTGAAACGGAAGATAGCCGAAAGTGGTAAAAAATTTCAACTACTGCAGTAAGGTAACGCTGCCCTTTTTCCTTTCAGCAACTCTGTAGGGTGAAAGCGGCTTTCTGAAAACGAGGACTGGATTGACTACAAATGACGTTCGCGTTGGTGCAAACAATAAATCGAAACACAATCCGCCGAGAATGGTTGTGTATATTTCGGGCATAGGCCTGACAGGTGGACGAAATGTGTGAATTTGAAGGGCAATCGCTGGTCGTTGAATTAGCCTATTATGGCCTCAGAATCGTTGCGTGAATAGATGCTGGCCACGCGGACATGTATAGGTGTGGAGGACAGTTGCTGGCCATCGGATTGGGCTATCGTGCACACATGATGTCCCATAACCAGCGGCGCGCATAGGTACTGGTGTGGCAGTTACTATAAGTAACCAAGGAGCGGAACATCGCGTACAGTTATGCGAATTAAAGACCGTTGTTAGCCATTGGATTACGCTACCATGCATAGTCGAAACCTCATAATCAGCGTCGCACACAGACACGAGCCCAGCGTTTGCGATAGTGTAGTGGTCTGGCTACCCAATAAGTTAGTTTACCAGGAGTGTGTGGCAAAGAAATAAAAATAATAACGCTAGGTTGGGTATACAAAAATAAGGAGACCGGATGGAACAGACTCACTAACATTTGTTCTCTTTAAAATAGTTTGTCGTTGGCCTAGGTCAGCGAATAAACAATAATCCAAGCATGTTGGTCCAGACGTCTTCTTCTGAACAGTTCCCACATATATTAGATTCCGAAGATGTCTGAAATGTTTTGGTACCAGAGTTAGTACATGAGACTCGCGAATGACCGCTGCAAGCGCGAGCAAAATCAGAAGAGAGAGTCGAAGCACGTGGCCACGCTTGTATTATGTGAAATCGTACAAGTGCGCGTTTTTGTAGTTTTTCGTATTCAAACAAAAAACGATTAAGCAATTGATGAAATACGTAGTGTCATAATGGAAGTAAAATAAAGGTACAAAACGCCACACTACTCCCCCACTACAGCGTTGACCGTGAAAGGGGAAAACGCTCGAATAACTAAAGTAACGAATCACAAGTTTGTGGTGTTTTGCAAATCAATGTTACACTCTCCCCATTTTCTACTCTCTTCATATAAACTTCAGTTGCAATTTGTAAACACTGTACACGTGTCATGACATTTTGTTTTATTGTACCAATAAGTACATTAAAATCGAAAATGGAGAAATACACAATTTCTTGGCGCGACTTCCCTGCCTTTTGCTGAGTCAGTGAAATTGCATCCGATTGAACTGATTGCTGTTTGCTGAAGTTGTGAGATTGGATTATTGTGTTTGTGTGTGAACTGTTGAACGTCACAAAAACTCCTTGTGACAATTTTCAGCTGTGATAAATCCCTACCGTGGAATTTGCTTCTAACACTCCAACTATCAGTGGAGAATATCCTTCTTTACTCTGGATATATTCTTCGCCGCCGAATACGATTACTGCACAACATTTCGTGTAGTGGGATTACTGGACCCCCAATTTGGTGAGTCTGTTCCATTCACTTGTTCATTTCTTATTGCCATTTGTTGTTTCTAATCTGATATTTTGATTGTATATTTTATTGAACACGCATACTTAGGTCCTTGTCCGC
>NW_008751667.1:2436683-2437555 GCF_000715545.1 Opisthorchis viverrini
CAGGGTTGGAGGGGTTTCCTCGTTGCGTCATGTCGGACAAATACAAATGGTGTAGAAGAGAGTACCGTTGAGATGTGCTCCGTTCGCGTTGGTCGTCTGGTCGGTGTCGCACGAAGTATGTTGTTTCAGACGGGATTCGGGTGATTCGGGCTGTGCGCCAGAAGGGGAAACTAGTTCACCGGGTAGACGTAGAGTTGTACCGTATACAGTGAAGATCCTCCTTAATAGTGGAGCGAATAGCAAGCAAAATGAGGTCTAAAGAATAAGACCACTAAGATGGGTTCATTTGGACAGTCAGTGCAGCTTTGAGGTATCGATGGAAACGCTCAACCAAACCGTTAGAACAGGGGGATACGCGGTAGTCGATATGTGATGGAAACCGAATAGTGTAGAAAACTCCCGGAGGAGATTACACTGAAATTGTGAACTGCGATCGGTAGTAACGGTGGAAAGTATACCAAAATTACTCAACCAGTGCTGCAAAAATGAAAAAGCAACCGTTTCAGCTGAAGTATCCGAAATGGGTACAGCTACTGGCCAACGGGTAAAACGATCAATCATGGTAGGGATATGAGTGAAACCGTTTGATGGGGAAAGAGGACCAACAATGTCGAGATGGACGTGTGTGAATCGAGCATCAGGAACGGCAAATGAACCGATAGGTGAGTTTGTATGCCGAGTTACTTCACTGCGTTGACAGGCGATGCACTGTTTGGCCCAGGATGTCAGGTCCTTATTCATTAAGGGCCATACAAAGCGTGCACTAATCAACTTCCTGGTTGCTCTGATTCCTGGATGAGAAAATCCATGGAAGTGGTCGGAAACAACGCGTCAAAAAGCTTCGGGGACGATTGGGCGAGCTGATCCGGTAG
>NW_008751667.1:2439705-2480222 GCF_000715545.1 Opisthorchis viverrini
CGATATGTCCCCAAGCTCGACAGTGGTGAATAGATCCCGTAGCATTTTGTTTTCTGATTTCCCTGTCCTACTTATGACGGCCGCTCGAAGGGTGTCATACGGATTTTCCATAGGAATATCTTCCAACAGATCTTCAGCTTCTGTTACTACATCACAAGCAAGACGCTGGACAACATAGGAAAACCGGGTGACTTGGGAAGTGCTGCGTCGGGTAGCAAAAACGGCCTCAACCTGGTGAAACCATACCCTGAGGTTGCGTGGATTGTAGCCTGGCAAACGTATTCTCCACTAAATTCGCTGATTCAAAGTGTGCCTCCATAATTACCGGGCAAAAGAAACAAAATTACGACTACTTGAATGAAAAGGCTTACAAAAATTATCAAGAAATACTCGGGCTCACCAAATTTGTAGTGGTCTGGCTACCCAATAAGTTAGTTTACCGGGAGTGTGTGGCAAAGAAATAAAAATAATAACGCTAGGTTGGGTATACAAACATAAGGAGACCGGATGGAACAGACTCACTAACATTTGTTCTCTTTAAAATAGTTTGTCGTTGGCCTAGGTCAGCGAATAAACAATAATCCAAGCATGTTGGTCCAGACGTCTTCTTCTGAACAGTTCCCACATATATTAGATTCCGAAGATGTCTGAAATGTTTTGGTACCAGAGTTAGTACATGAGACTCGCGAATGACCGCTGCAAGCGCGAGCAAAATCAGAAGAGAGAGTCGAAGCACGTGGCCACGCTTGTATTATGTGAAATCGTACAAGTGCGCGTTTTTGTAGTTTTTCGTATTCAAACAAAAAACGATTAAGCAATTGATGAAATACGTAGTGTTATAATGGAAGCAAAATAAAGGTACAAAACGCCGCAATGGTCAACTAAGGCAGCAGCAGCGTCCCGTTATCATGGTGACCGGGAATGGTTGGCCTCATTTTCGAGCGATGTTTTTAGGCTTGCTGATGTTTTCCAACTGAGAGGGGCGGTTAGTTAATGGTAACATACAGCTGCTCCATAAAATTTTGCCATTTCCTGGTTAGTTTGGATCATTCACAGAGGCGCGTACTATCGCTATCACTAAAAAGTATCAAGTTCTATTTTAGCAATATAGTGAACGAGAGATGAGCTTCCCGGAAACGCTACTGCGCCGACGTTCGCTGAACACATTCATTTAATTCTCAACGTTGTACGCATACAAAATGTTTTTTCTCTTGGTGTAATTTGTATTCTGCATATCTTATCTTATTGTGAAAGAAGCCGCAAAATGTTACAATATGCTAAAGTTCTATCTCGCGCTTTATCTCGTAAATCGGTAAGGAAATGCGAACCGGAAGTGTCCTTGAGAATTCACTCAAATAAAATGACATGAGCAACATATCAACAAACCGTGCAGTCGGATTACACCAATCCCCCACGAAATTCGCAACTTGGAAACCTTATAGTCCCACCTGAAATAATTCGAGCTTACCTACAGTGAGCGGAATAGTAAGGCGGTAAGTCGCTGGTGGTAGATTCATATTGATTAAGCCGTTTTCGGCGCTAAGTATTCGCACAATGAAATTGAATTTTTGAAAGCTACGTGTCCCTTTGGACAAAAGCAGACAGGCAGTTGAGTTCGGAGTCCCAAACTTTATACTCCCATTTAGGCATCTCGAGGTCTCAGCGTTGATGGGAAATTATTCCATAAAACAATTTCGCCAGAGGCATGATTGCCCCACTGGACAACGAAATTTCGTGAGCTGCAAGAATGTTGGGATATATTATAATTGTTTTTGGTGCGGGCACATACACAACAAAATGCAACATATCTGTGCGAAAAGTTTTCCTCTACTTACTAAGTTTTGAGGGCTAAAAGTATTGTGCGGATAATGATCACACGCGCAGAGGCTGTGACGTGCAGCCGAAAACGGGATGTTCATACAGCTCACGTGGAAAGTTCCAGGCGGGCTAAAAAGTGATGCTAGAATTAGAACTTGTCTGTCACGGGCAAGTGAAGGATAACCAACCAAATCTTTTCCAAGGAAGAAAATGTTCCATTGGCAGTTGCATAGTCCAGTTACGTTTGGAGCTGGTTCTCCGATTAATTGCAACGTCACAACTTCCTTGGGCCTGTTGCAATCCTGTATCTGTGGAAATAAACACTCCAGATTTACCTTTAGAATGTCTTTTCTATGAAGTTTTCCACGAGTTACTCATGTTGAATTGCAGCATAAATGGCGCCACAACCTAACGGAGTTATGACAAAAATATGTAGAAATGTAAGCCCAAATGAAAGCATGCGGTATAATCTCAGAAAATTATGAACCGCAGACAAGTGACTTGCGTAATGCGAAATCTGGAAGGATAAAAGACCATTCAACTTGGGGCAAACATTGCGGATATGGAGTAACACGCCTCTGGAAGATATCCCAAATCTGGCACAGAAGCTCCGTCAGCCTCAGGATTTCGGGGTCAAAGCAGACAAAGGCACTGAGCCTCTTGGCGTCACATTTTTAACTCACCTATTTTGTCAACAAAAATAGCCTCCCGATAGACATATGATAGATTATTATTTGAGCATGAGAGCTCTGTGTAAGAAAGGTTAAAATTTTAAGGCGCATGCCGGTTAACTACTGATTATTCAGCCGGAGAACTTAGTAAATAGGCTGCCCATTACCTGACACAGCTTGTAATAACTTCATGGCTATTTGGCTGCGTAAAATTGGTCGGAGGCGTTTAAACAACTAAGAAATAACATCCATTCTCCGACTGGTTCTCGTTCATGTTACAGTGAAACAAGTTTCACTGTATGTAGCCATCAGCTGAAAAAATGCAGGGCCTGAGCATTCGTTCTAGATACACGCAAATTAAAGGTCCGGACAAGGAATCAACACCTGCACCGATGATACAGGTGAACTGTAACGTGAAACAAGTGAGTTTGAAAGCTGCTACACATTTGTCTGGATGTCTGCGCTGACTCTCACGGGAATCGAACGCTACTAGGCGGGAGTTGGCTGAATCAAACCGTAGGAGCCTGTGTAAACTGACTGACGTTTCAGAGTTTGCACGCGTTCATGTCCGTTTGCAGGTATGCCATGAAAGCCTTTTCCTGTAGCTTAATTATATTATGGGAGCTGTATGCCTACCCCTGAAAGTGGTCTTTTTCGGTCGCAATATATGATGCATCCGCGTGTTTAATTACACGTGTTCCAAGTAACCCCGAACATAAAATAACTACCTCACTAGAAGACTGACACCGGGAAGAAATCCTAGTCGGGTGATTCTGACAGTGATCAACTTTAGAGCAATTAAACTGCCACCTGCAAACTTAGACACAACGAGTGGGATCTCTGTTAGCAGGATCTCGGAAGCGAAAACCTGGGAGCATAACTCACTCATTTTCAAGAAAATTAATTTTCAAATAACGCCATCCTATCTGGGGGATCTTTATTCCAGTGGACCTAGCACATTAAGAAGTGACGCAGTTAATAATCTAGGCAGAATTCCTGAATACAGCGAGAACGGAACTCATCGTGCTGTCCCAAATAGCTGTGTATCGTTTGCCACGCCGAGCATGATTATGAGGAGAAGCAGGAACAACAAGAAACGGTACTCCCAATATCTCCGGAAAATTCAAACAATCCTAGTGACACAAAAAGCCCGCAGCCTTGTTGGCCGCGACAGCAAAATCTGCCGGGCTTAGAGGTGAACAACAAAAGTAGACACGGGGCAGGTTAGAAAGTATCGAGGGTCACTGGAGTCAGTCAGTCAGTACGCCGAGTGTACTGCGGGGAATAGAAGCTATTACGAGGCTTACGTATTGGAGAAACGGGTGGTGCGCACACAGCGGATATCCCCGTAATATGATACTACAAACCGATGAAAACTTTCACGCGTTGAAACCATGGTTTCCGATATCAGTGGCGGATTCGCAAGACGAAATCAACAGGTTTTGGGAGGCGGGCGACAAATTCAGCATCAAAACGTGAGGTTTGATAGGGAGCGTATATATTGAGGAGTAAGCAGTCAGTGCTTATTAAAGTGCATTATTAAAGCAAATATCTCCAATGACCGCAATAAGCCTGAAGAATGGAACTGATATAATCAAGGGGTAGGTAAATTGTTGAACACCGAAGTCTGCTTATGCTTTTGGAATATTAGGGAGGAGTCATTCTCCGGTTATAGAAATGTGGATAGCCGTAATGCTGAGAAATGTGACAGAATTGTTCTAGCTGTTCTATATTATTACGTAGCGACGAAGCCAATCACTACGTACCACAACCACCCGATTAGAGGAACGAGAGGCTGTAAGGTCCACGGTCACATGATAAAATCTACGTATGGCATACTTACCGCGGAAGCGTCTGAATACCAGTGAAAGGAGGAATGCCTTCGCTGCGGAGTTATTTATTAGAAAATGCCACAGACTATTGGACAGGAAGCAAAACTCTCATTTGCGTCTTATTTACAGAAACTGAACACCCGTCTTCTCTAGAACGCGTGTTTCTGAACTTTCCCGGAAATTCATTGACACAAACCATTCATTGCTCAAATCCAAGCAAATGCCACAAAGTGACTCCACAAATTCTTCAACAGATCCTCCTTTTCAAGAGACGCAAAGCGAATTTACGAGAAAACATATCACCCACGTTCCTCCCCCATCAGTAGTATCACCGTTGCACCAGGACGTTCCGAATTTTTAAGGACGTTGTGTACATTCAACCTTGAGACCAATTGTGAAGCATTCCATCGCACGTAACTGTACTCTTCGGAGGCTGGGGTTCTGTGCGTTAGAAATGAGATTGTGTTAGCCAGCATATGGCTCAGCAATGGACCGCTGTCAATGTGTTGAAATATTAGAAGTTTGCATGCGTTTACTGGTGAGTGACCAGATTTCTGCTAACCTATTGGCAGATATTGGCCATTGGGTTGCCTACGATTCATCTCAGTGGACAGGACGTCAGTGGGAAGGTAAGCAAGCTCAGCGAACGGATCAACCACTTTCTGCTCGACCACCAGTAACGAAGAGTTTATTGATATCAACGGAGCACTGTTAGAAAGAGGTGTTCAGCAACTCCGCCCATCTAACTCTTTAAAACAATAGGTTTGATCCTGAGCAGCTCAAACAGAAAACACATTTAGACAGCGGCATGTAAATTGCCTCCAGTTTTGAATGTCTGATGAAACCTAAACGTCTTTGCGGAAATGCTTCCAGAGACATCGAAGTATGGACTTGGAACAGCCTTGAGAGGCCACCTATCGAACGACTTGAATACTTGGAGCAACAGGGATTTTGGGAAAGACAACGACTTAGGTTCGTATTTTGTTCCTGTGATACACATATGAAAAACAGCGGCCAAAAACAAGCAGTACCGGGCAGAAGGAAATGCGGAGCACAACCATAATAAGTACTATTGTCAGCCAAATTTCAGTGTGTGGCCCGGACAGGGCGTCGGAAACAGGGTTAGGACGCTGGCCATAGCTGAATGCACCAGAGTGGCAGCCTATTACATTTGCCAAGGACCAGTAAGCGGACAGACGTGAGCCTACTCGTTTCATTGAAAAGTCTCTTGGTGCTTTTGACATTGAAAAATATGAGCTTGAAGGGTACGTCCCCTGAAGGATGGCGCTTGCATCTTAGTATTAATTAACACAGCGTATGAAGCGGGATCCAGTGGTATGTTGTGCAAGTCAAGTGACTCGGCACATTACGTGTTGCACTTTTTCAAACGGAAGAAACATAACATTAACCGGAGCACATTAGGGTAAGCAGATGAGCTATCTAAAAATTCCGGGTCGTTTTGGGAATAGTCCCCAAGGCATTCACCCGAAACTAGAGATGTCTCCGTCATCACTGTTAGGGTGACCGTTGTTTATCAAACACCGTAGTGGTCTTGCAGTTTGGCCGTTTTCTTCATCTTCTGGCCCTACGGAAAACGTGAAATTTGCGGGAAGTTCGGGCTTGGTACAATTTTTATAAAAGGTTATAAAGTAGGTAATCGTGCGAATCCCAGTTTGAAAGGACTAAAACACTCCTTTCGTTCAGTAGGTTGTTGCCGAATAAACACTCGATTATGCGTCTGAAATTCATGTCGCGGTGAAATTGGAAACGTTTATCGGTGCAAAGCAGCAGCCGGAAGTGCGTATAGAGCGGCGGGTATGCTCCCCCCAGGTTTGTATTATGAAAAACTGACGGCAATTCTATGGATGTTTCGAGCGACCTTTCACCCGTGTGTTTATTATTGCGTGCGTAATTTGTCCCCTGTCGTTAAATAGAATGCAATGCACCTGGTGAGATTTCTACCTGTGATGACCAACGGAGTTGGTTAGATGAGTTAGATGCCTAACGACGAACTGCTCAAACGGTCGGCTCTCATTGTCTGGAAAAGAAAAAGTTGAACAGAAACCCGCGAGGAACTTTGAAGAGCACTGGGGCCATCGGAATATTTGGGCTTAAGGTTAGACCGTACTAAAGGGATTATTGTTGAGGAACGTGCAGAAAGCACGTTAACAGGAGGCCTTTCCTGGGGGTCAATTTGTGTATCAGTCGGTCTCACCACGCACATGGAGGTACCTCTAATTAGGGCGTGTTGTAAACTATTGGTACAAGTGACAAGTTAAAAAGGGAGGTGGTCGTGATGGCTGGAAACTTCATACTGACTCTTGGAGCCCACTTGCCACAAGTCTCATCCGAATGAGTTTGGGCACCGCAGAGTGACCAGAATTCACAGTCTAATCACCCTTCACAAACCAATATATATTTGCCACCGTATCATAATTCATCCCAGGCTGCTGGTTGGGTCCCCGGGATAGATCTACCTGCAAGCCGATACGATAATCATTCTGTGGGTTGGTTCAGTGGCGAGCCATATATATTCAAACTAAACAACCGTCTCTGCATCAATGGTCATCACTCATCCTGTATGAAAAATTATTCTAGGCTGATTTGGAAATTCAAGCAAACGCTGGATCACTAAGCAACACTCCTGCGGATTCACGTTGGAGAAGATGGATGATTGTTGGCTCTTCCGTCATGCACTGCCCCTTCCCGAGAACAGAAAGAATAATTAACGACAGAAAAATTGAGAAAATCAAATGTGATTTCGAACGTCTTTGTGTTGGTATAAGCAGGTGACTATGCTTCTTGGACAAGAGCCAGGGAAACGTGTGCGCATCTGCAGTAACTTGTTAGAAGCTTCTGGTTCTGATATCAACAACGAGAGCAAAATCGACCCGGGAATTTCTAGCGAGCGTCTGAAGCTTGTACACCAATCCATGAATCCCTTAACTAGTGACCAATGATTGTTCAGCATTTTGAGCGCGCTGCTTTTTGCGCAGTTGGGTCAAACGCTGTGCCGCGCGTCGTCATGTAGCCCATGGTCGCGGGCGTAGGTTGTCATTCAACAACATTCCAAGATGATAACCAGCTCCAAGCACTCTTCAAACGTCTGGATGTTAACAAAGATGGGAAGATATCCACGTCCGACATCATCAGTGTGCTAGAAGAGTTACACGGTAGTAAAAGCCAGGAAATCTCTGCATTGGCAGAGGTAAGCCGCAATTCCTTATGTCCATCTCTTTAGAGTTTCTTAAGACGATGTGGTCTCAACAGTGGTGGGCTTCTGGACTACAAACATTTCGTGGATTACGTACGAGAACATGATAAACGACTGGTTATTGCCTTTGATCAGCTGGATAAGAATAAAAGTGGTAGGCATATCTCCACAAAACTGACCTTGCAGGCCAAATCACCGTGGATGACATCCGAGCAACCTTCGCGCAGTTTGACATGCCTTTGACCGCTGAGGAGGCTGAGCAGCTTTTGCGCCGTGTTGACCAAGCAGGAAATCTGAATATAGAATACGGAGAATGGCGGGAATTTCTACTTTTCCACCCAGCGGAAAATCTGCCGAACATCTTTGAATTCTGGCGGCACATAGCGGTAGGTCTTCTGTCGGTTCGTATTCTCCATGACGAAATTTTTCAATTTCGATTTTCCTTGATGGTGAGATTGGACACATCTAGATGAGTTCTGCCAGGTTATCTAAAAGGTCGAATGAAAAATTGCTTTCGTTAACATCCTTAAAGCAGTGAGGTCCCAGTGACAAAGAATGTATAGAGTTTGAAACTCCGTTGAGTTCATCGTGACGCGCGCGCATGATATGGTTAAAATGAACGGTTAAATGAGTTACATCTTTCAAGCATTCTGCTAGATGTCAGTAAGACTATCGAGCGTTTGCTCTAGTCGTTCCAAGTAGTGTTCCAGGCACCATGCTAAAGCCCATTTTGGTCTGAATTCGCCATTGGCTAACTTAGGGTGAACATTCCTGACATCAGAGCTTTTCACGTTGAACAACGCTCCTACCTCAAGCTTGTTTCCAAGCTAGACACAACCACTACCCAATGTGTAGACCCCTAACAGTTAGGATATCCTCGGAGTTTTCCACGTATAAAGCGTGAAAATGCTTCTCAGAGTCCATCAAAGCTGTCTTGGGTCTTTTGTTGTCTTTGTGTGGTACCAACGTAGGTCTGGGTTATTCCCTCTTGTTTTCGACGTACTGGTGAAAAAACACGAATTCACTCGCGCCAGCTAGAAATAAATACTAGCGAAAGCCTGAAACCCTTCATCTTCGCCCATGTTCTTGCAGGGGCGCATGTGCGGCGCTGGATTCTAATGATTGAAATTCGGAGATTGATTCACTTAAATTGCCTCCGGTTTCTCTTCCGCCTTCTCCTTCCTCCTACCTTTAGGCGAGATGGCCCAAGTGGTTAGAGCGCGAATTCATTGACCGGTTGGTCCGTAGTTTGAACCCGACTTCTGCCTCTCGGCAAATGCTCGGTTTGCGGGTGTACAAAGGTGTACGGCAGTGAAGCATCAGTGCCAACACTGCTGTTGCTGTCTTTGATGATGATTATGATGATGATGATGATGTGCAAAGGACCTGAAGAGTGGTAGCATACTCTTCGGTTTCATAGACGGTACAGACTTGAGTAACCAATTGATCGCTTCATGTTTTTTTTCGCCACCGGTCTGCATTGGTCGTTTTCCTTTAGAACAGTTAAACACTAGCATTTACTACTGGCGTATGGCTGCCAATGATGCTGTTACTCTGCCTCAAATCACTACTACGGCAACGAAAGTGTGGAGTCTATTAACAAGGATATGGACTTCCGACGCATTCTCTAGGGATCCTGGGAGGACCTGCTGACTAAGAAAGTGTTTGGTTGTGTTTTTAAGTGGAGGTCCCGTGCATTCGCCGATTTCTTGAATTTAAGGTTCGCATACCGCGTGCTTGTGAGTGTATTCCTTACCCATTTACAATCATCCGCCAAAGTAAGGTGTGGAGATTCCAGCTGAAGTGCCAGACCATTTACATATGAGGTGAAAAACAGAACCCCGAAAATAGACCCTTTGGAGATCCTGTCTTTCGGTAGCTCGGTTTTTATGACTCCCCACGACAGCTTTGAAAGTGTGGCCTATTAAGGAACTCATCTGTCTACCGTAAAGTACTCCCGTTGATATTTTGGTCCTCCAGCCTGATCAAGAAAAAACTTTGTCAAAGGTCTCGCCCTAAGAGTCACCCACGTTCTACACGTGCTTAGTTCACTTGTTCCGCCTCTGCGTGCAGTGCTTCAAACTTGAACCCACTGTACTGGTGGCCATTTTTTGGCGTACATCGGATGACCAAAATCCGAGCACCGCTTGGTCACTTGTCAAGTGTTGTTTTGGGGGGTGGTGGTTGGGTTTAGTTGTTATAACACCGCTGGAGGGTCCGTGGTTCGAACCCAGCCTTGGCATCTCGGCTTCTGTTTAGGCTTGCACAACCTAGCAGCTGGTCCGGATGACCTCCACCCGCACTTTTCAACGATGGGGACGAAGTCCCCGGTCAGCGCTTGTCTGATCTGTTTGCTTGCATTTGGGAAAATGATACAGTCCAAGGCAAGTGGGAAGGGTCGGTGCTGGCGCCTATTTTCAAAAAGGAGCTCGTAGTGAGGGTGCTAACCACGGGGGACCAACTTAACTTAACTCAACATGACTGTTGACGTCACTTGTGCTTCACCACCTTAGAGTGGCATGGCAGCTATGCACCAGAAGGGTGCTGCAACTGAGCATTCGTATCCAGCTGCAGGGGTCTCCGCATCACCAGAGGTGCGCAGAAGGGATGAGCAGCGGTACTTCCGTCTTGAATGAGTCTTTTTGACAGACAGCAGGCAGAATTTCACGTTCAAACAAGAGCGAATAGTTATCCCACTTCCTTCAGTGTCCGAATACTAGTGATAGTCAGGTAGGTCCGCTTCCGAGGTTTGTATTCGAATTGTTGAGGGTTGTCGAAAACGGACGCGCAGAGGCTACAGCTGAGCGTGATGCACGACAACCAATGTGGTCAGCTCTACTGGGACCTTCATTATGGTACACTGGGGTGTTTGGGGGTAGAAGAGGGAAAATTGAACGTTTAAGAAGAGGAGACTTCAGTAGTTGCATGTTTTCGCTTTTCCGCCCTGCTACGTGCAGTCACCCGTCTTATGGTTCAACTCGTGCTTGTGCGCTGGCTGGGACACTATCATGGAGCCCACACCTAGACGAGACTACGATTAGGATCCTCAACTAAAGCCTGACCACATTACTGCGGCTGGGTGCCCGCATACTACTATGGCAGTGTGCTTTTTTTTGAGGACAAGTTTCCATGCCTGCTTCGACCTCCAGATGGAAGACCAGAAGACTGTTTTTCAGTGCTGCATCCGTTGATCAACCTGGTGTGAGAAACTCAGTGAAATCCCGGCTCGTTCAGCTGTAACACTTTTGGTGCCTAACTGCCATTCCATCAGGAAGAAGCACGAGGGATGGGATACTGCCACGTTGGCCAAGCCTAGACAAGAGCGGCCTCGGTATTCTGTTTTTGTTTCACGGGGCCGTCAGATTACCCACGTTTGCAAAGTGCAGGATATAAATCGGACCAGGTGCCTTAGTGCCTTCAGGAAACAACATTTCACGATAATATTTTGTCCCAACGGTTCTGGTGTCAATGATCCATTCAGGTTCACTGGGTTCTTCCAGAGATTACTTTGAATAGGTTCAGTTGAATCGTTCTCTCACCCTAGAAGATGACTCCGCGGGCGTTCCACATCTCCTTTTTGGGCCAACTAATCGAATCTGATGAAATGGTGTGACTATCTACTTCGGCTATTCTTCGTCCTGGTCCTTCACAATCCGCCGCATTCTGCCGTTCTTCAGACTTGATTATCTGGTGTTTGCACGGTTCGCATGAGCCATCGTGGTTGCTAGTTTCTGGTATCAGTGAGATTTGCTGTTATCAGCGAAATCTGGCATTCATTTGATCAAACTTGACAGACAGCCTTAAAATCGAAGACAGCTTCTTTCACTCCAGTTTATCCCCCAACCACTCTTCATAATAAGCTCGGTTGTGCATCTCCAGTCGCCTTCTATTCAGGATAGCCCGTTGCTGTTGTCCTGTTCGTACTGGACACAGTCAATGTTCGACACAGCTGTAGAAGTCGCTTTGCATTATCTGTACGGTGCGCTTTGATTTCACGTCTACCACCCACATTTAGTCGTCCAGCTTTAGTGCATGCATCATCCTAGAGGATGACGATATCCGTCCTTCCTGCTGACCGAAGCAGTCTTGACAAATCTTGATAAAACTCATCCTTCTTAGCTTCAAAACCGAAGTCTGTCTGGATCTGTACCGGCCAAAACCAATGGCGTTGGCCGCGTCAATCTGCATTGGTATTAACTGTACCAAACAACCGTACGACAGAAGAGGACTGTCTATTGGGGTCCGGTTCTACGCACTTTCAGCCCCGAGGCGGATTCCAACTTCCACGCAATTTATACTGAGAGCTATTATATCAAGACCAGAATGAAATATGGAATATCTGAGCTTATCCTAAACGGTTTGTGATACATGATCTAATTGGAGTCTTTTATGTGTGTTTCGCAGACAACGTACATCGGTAGAAAGGGGAAGTAACTTTTCAGTAAGGACTGTCTGTTGCACAATTCAACAGAGTTCCAACATTGGAAGCCACGAGGTAGATCAGTTCTTCCGACTCTGGTGAAGGTTTATTCTGGTCTACCTCGTTGGAAGACAGAGACACAGTAGTGGCTAAGTGACAGCAATCTAAATGACCTATAGTTAAAAGGTAGGGAGAGCTGTAGGTGTAAGTCTGAGCCGTGAGCGCAGAGCTGTCAGGATGAATGGTACTTTCCGTTGTCGGACCTGATCAGGCCCATCAGATATTCGCGTCCCGACCAAATTTTAGGAAGAACTTGATCTACAAAGGTATTTGATAATCTTACACTAAACTGTTCCAGGATATCAATCTACGCTTGAAGGGACAAATTTACGACGGGTCGATCCACATGGTGCATTCTTATTGGTGTGAGAAATGGCCACTGCGCTTAGCATAGATGAAACGCCTGTTCGCATTCTATGATCCTTGTCTCCGGAGCATCTCGCGCGCCTGGAGACAAGTGTGCAATGCGGAAATACGGCGAAAAGTCTTGGTTCATCATATCACTGCTTAAGTGGAAGTCTTGATAAAACTGTACAGATTTCACCGGATTAGAAACATTTTGAAGGTGAAACCACAACTATAGCCAAGGCGAACCTTATTCAGCCTGTGATTTGAAGACCAACATGGAGACGAATTATGGAGCGTATCATTGTTATTGTCTCCAGCTGGATCGTCTGGTCTGCGTTACTGAGCGTTAACAATGACCCAGCACCGAGATTAGTGACAATGTCACCAAACGTTTCTGTTTCCGTAACTCTCTGTTGTCCGTTACCTTTGCGTTCCGTTGCGGTGTATTGCGTTCCCTGGCACGATAAGTTTTGCGCCTTGGGTGACAGCTTCCAGGGTAAGGTTTGTCAGCAGAGATTATCGAACGAACAAACTGTCTATATCTGACGTGGTTTTGTTTATTAGCGCCGGTGTTATACTGGAAGACGGCAGGTTACTCGTAGAACTGTGACCCTTGTTGATGACATCCTGCGTTCTGTCATGTTTGGCTCAGCTAACTAACGGCGTTTTTTGGGAACTTTGATTTCATGCAATTCGTATACCAGTGCCAAGTGGATTAATTGTGCGTCGTTAATTCGTTTAATTCCAAACTTTACCCACCAACAACCGATGTCCGAATATTAGGAGCCATGGTCACAGTATTTCGAAGGGGTTTACAATCTTATGTCTGACTGCGTAAACTTCATACTCGTTTCATGATTTTTTAAATGAAGTCCCCAAGCGTTTTGTGGTTTTAATTGACCGCAATTATTCGCACTGCTTTTCCTGCACTCTCTAGTGCCTTCAGAGCACAGCACAAGGCTGAAATTGCATAGGTATGTTACAAACATGTCAGCGTGGAAAGTCATGGAGCTTGTTAACTCTAGTTGTATGGTACCATTTCTTCTGTTTCTGTTGACTGTTAAATTGCACGGCCTCAGAATCACTTGTTGCGAACAAGTTTTTAAGAACTACTTTCGGACAGTCAGTATTTACTTCCTCCGGAATTTCGGGCACAGTTGTCTTTTATTCACTTTTCCTATCCCGTTTCAGTGTATTGATGTTGGTAGTGATGTGGCCGCTGGAATTCCGGAGGACTTCCCAACCACTGAAGTGTTGACCCCAGGAAAACAACTCCTACAACTCACCGCTGGTGCAATCGCTGGTGCGGTGTCTCGCACTTGCACGGCACCTATTGATCGCCTAAAACTGATGCGTCAAGTGTATGGCTACAAGCATAAGGGCAGTGGGTTTGTTGAAGACGTTTTTTGACGTGTCGTGTTCTTGAAAAAACAGACTTTTACGATATGCATGGTAACCTTTTCACTGCAGCTGAGCGCTAGCATTAGCTGGTATCATTGGTGCTAATGGTGTGCTAATTGTTGCAGTTGCCTCCTAGTTCCTAATTGTAACCGAATTCTTTTTGTTACATGGAAACGTGGAATTGACTCCGACGTGCAGCTTTCTCGGTGAGCAGATCGAGGTAAACTACGTTGAATTTCTCAAGTCTCACACAGTTATGTAGTCTTGCAACTGTGCCTGTGTCTTGCAGTAATGGTCTTCACTCTAAGATACCTCGCGTCTATAAAAGGTATATGAATATCGATTCACGCGGTCGGAAAAGATCGCTGGTAATAGGCTTTTCCAGCTTGTGCCCTCATCATTCACTGCTACTCGTAGACCCGTGGGCGACTAGGTTCAGTTTGCTCGTTTCCACATATTCTAGTTTGGTGACCAATTGTGAGGGTGGACAGCTGGATCAACACAAACCAGTCGCGTCTTCCTTTCATCCGTTTTGTTGGGTAATGATATCAGGGCTGCATTGGAAGAGGATGAATAACGTGATGGTACGAAGTGCTAGTATAAACAGCAAAGACCGCCGCGGTCTGAATGATTGCACTGGCAGTAGGGTGCATCGGAAGCGAGGATGTCTTTTGAATAAGTCAAAATAGAAACGTTCATTCACGAACTAATTTGCCTTTGATAGAAAGCTGGTGAATCCTGTGTATTCCGCGAATTGTGTGCAGTTTATTTTCAAATCGTACATAAGGCTGAGGAAAACTTGGGGACCACGCCTACCTGACAAACCCCAAGACTGGTGGGACAGGTCTTAAGCTCTCAAAGAGTCAGGAAATCTTATTTGTATTTTGAAGTTCGCAGCCTTGGAACTGCGGTTGCTGGCTCCTATCTGTCAGTGTGACATGAGTTAGAATGTAGTTAGTCCCCTTTCTCGGTGGAAAATATGGAATGACGCACTGCGGAATTCAGTTTTCGACGTGAGTTCAAAAGCACGTAAGAAATATCGGATAGAACTGGACCGTGCATGTATATTTCAGAATGTGAGGTGAAAGGTCCATTTGGTTCATATGACGGATGCGGATGGTGGAATTAGCGGTTCACAAAAAGTCTTGTGTCGTCCCCTTAACTAATTTGGTAATGTTTTGTCAGACTAAACATGAGGTTGACATTACTGTGATGACGATTAGATTGCCATTCCTTGACGACCGCAATAATCTCATCAGGTAGGCGGCCTTCCCGAATCCCAAGTACCTCTTCCGGTAAGTTTTTGTTTGGCAATTGAGTTTTGTATTGCTCTGTAGCTTCACGAGAATCTAATGGTGATTTCCCTCACCCGTGGGTTTCAATTTTACTTCCTCAAAAGTGCTAACAAACCGCTGATCCTAGGCGTTGGAGCGCTGGTGTCCTTGTATGGTGGATGTTGTTATGCTGACGGAAAGCCTCCGCGGAAGCAAATGCACGTCCTTCATCGGATAGCAAAACTTTTGGAAATCTTGAATGACTGAGCATGTTGCTTTATTCGCTGGGCTGGGGCAATACAATCAAATCTCGCAGCTCAGTGAACAATCCACGCTACCTGAGCTACTAACCTTCTCAATGTTGTTTTATAATGCTGGTCCGCGATGCGACATATGTCACGCAAAACACTCCGTAGGCGTTTGCTAGAACTAGGCAATGTCGGTCGCTGGTGAGTCCCACGAAGTCAACATGAAATCGTGACCGCGGGATTTTCGGCCTAATCTGTGAACACAGTTGTGTTTTTCCAAGGGTTTTGGAACACGTACATTTTCATTCAACCTAACTGCCAGCGAGTGCATTCGTATGAATAACTTTAGGATGCTCGACATTGGTTCGTTTAAGGCCTGAGTTTCCTAAAAAGGGTGTCAGTGTTCAAATGTAACTGAAGTTGGCTGTCGGCAAAAATTGGAGCATCTGATGGGAGGGCTTAGCAGTTCGAGACAGCCGGTCACGCACTGTTGGAGTAGTGACCCGAAACACTTGGGTTTCGGTAGTTACCACAATGTACTCCTAGTCTCATTGTTATGGATGCAACAACTATGTCTACCGGTTATCTGTTCTGAGAATCTTTTGGTTTTGAAAACCCCTAATCTTTAGCATCGTTGTATCGGTATGCAGTATGGAAATCATAGCTCAAGAAGAGGGTTGCTACACGTTGCAAGCAACTTGACATCTTGATATCCACACAAACACTATTCCGTTGGTTGTTGCTCGAACAAAATACTACCTCACCCTTATTGTTGCCGGCTATTGATTGTTTCTATTGTCTTCTATTTATGCTTTGATTTCTTGTCACACAGCATATCGTTACATGCTTCGCGAGGGCGGTCCTTTGTCGTTATGGCGTGGTAATGGAATCAATATCCTCAAGATTGCTCCAGAGACCGCGCTCAAATATGGCACATACGAACACTATAAGCGCCTGTTAACAAGCGCAGATACAAGTGGTGGCTGGTTCACAGATTTGTTTGATGGCCGGCCACTTTTAGCCAAGTTTGTCGCTGGTTCAATGGCTGGATTGACGGCACAGACAATAATTTACCCGTTAGAGGTGTGTGCTTTCTCTGCTTGTGATAGTAGATGGGATTTTCGTGTGTTATCGCTCCGTTTCCTTGAGTAATCCTACATACCTTACTGTTTTGACTACTCAACTTCATGTTCGTATCCTTTTTATCCAAAATGAGAGTCCTTTAGTAAGTAGTTCGTTCCACCGTTACGCCGTAGAGCAACAGTGCTTTCAAGTTTCTGTTGAGACTGTTGACAGGAAACTGTGGTAGGCTATTTTTTCCCGTTAGTTTGGGAACCGAAGCGAAATTAAGTAGTCTATTTCGGATAAGAGTGTAACAGTTCCCCGAACTGGACCGATTAACCCCCAATGTGGTCTAGTTTCCTATCAAGCTGTGTCATTTCGTCCTTTGTACCTTTTTCCCTAATACGGTTGAAATCAAAGCCACGTGTTTCCTCGCGGTAGTCGCGTGATTGCCATGGGCACTTCTTATTACTTTTTGGCTCACAGAGAAAGGGCAGATTTCGCAAGTAAACAAATCGACAGTCTTGAACTATGGCAGGTGCTTGGGCGGGCGTAGCAGTTGGACACGGGTACTCCCACTGTCGTCGTTATCACTGATGATGGTGACCGAATCACAAGAGCACACCCCGGAGCGACTGTTTCCCTGTGCTCGACCATTTCTTTTCCGCCACGCCTCGTGTAAACTCGAGGAAACTGAGGAGCTAAGGCAACAGAGTGTGCCTGAAAGGTCGGCGATTCAAATCCGCCTGTGGTTTTTTGATTCTTCCTTTCTAGGCTTGGATAGTTTGGCGGTTTTTCAGGCCTCATGTTTCCTATATCGGTTACATGATGGCTTTACACTGAACGGTTAGATTGGTAAACGATTCGGTTCGATTTATTTGTTTGTACCTTGTTTACTATCCTTTTACCGGGTGACAGTCGCCCGACGATCGTAGCATCGCGTTTCACGTTTAGTCCCATATTTGACAATAGTAACTGGTGCTAACTTGACTGAGGGAATCCGCCATCTCACTGGTTGCGACGTACGTTGTCAGTCCGTCTGCTCTGAGTGCGTTTATGACATGATGTTGGTGTGGTTGGCCCAGGTTTTATGGCAATCTCTTTCGATTAACTTCCGAATTTCGGATATAACTGTGCCTGAACTGCCTCCAGTTTGTTTTCTCCCTCAGCCCTCCTCAGTGTTTCATAAACTTCTCAATTGGACGAGGATTTACTGAATTTAACTCAATTTTCGCTTTGAAAGTCAAACATCTTGTCAGGCTGCATGAAGCATATTAGCCCTCTATGACTCTCGCAACGTCTAATCATAACGGGGCCTCTTTCGGGCTAGTAATTGGGACGGAATTCTGGGTTCAGTTGACGACCGTTTGTAAAAGTCTGCGTTTTGCCAACCGTGATTCGTGTTTTACTTATGGAAACCACACTGTCTCTTAGAGATACCGATGATGGCGCGCTAACGTGAGAAATACATTTTTAAACTTGGTTTTCCCGTTTAAAACGGCAACTCTCATCAGTTGAGTTCAACGTGAACGAACCTATAAGCACCCTTTGAGCACAAAACTGGCTTTATTCCGACAAGTGTTGTCATTCCACATTGGTCAGGCTAGTGAATGTCCTCTGGAGGGGTCTGGCTGAGGACGGTTGCCTTCAGGACCAATCAGTCCGAGCTCTGAACGATGTGTGATTGTTAAACCCACACGCGATATTACTACTGAACTTGGGTGAATGAGTGAACCAGGTGCTTCATATTTGCTGGAATGCAGAAGGTGAAGCACCACGGGCTCTAAAAAGGAACTCATTCTCTCCGTTTTGGTTTGTTTGCCCGTCACGGGGTTTTCCAATGCAGTAGGTACTGTTTGCCAGTTACATCTATCCAGCCCACCATCATGATGGTGGACTCAATCTCATCGGTGTGAGCTGAACGTCGAACCCAACAACTGAACTGTTGTTCAGTTTCGCCAAAATGTGTCTATAGATTTGAAATTGCGATTCATCAGTCAGCGTAAGACACACGAAATAGTTTGGCAACAATCGTGGGATTGTGATGCAAACCGTCCGATGCACTGCCCTTTCAAGGATTCGTGAACAAATCGTCACACCAATTTTCCTCCGTGTTTTACTCACTGGTGCGGGCCACTCCATATTCGATGGCAGCAATGCACGATAATTTCGGACCACTAGATATCGTAGTCTAAAGACAAAGATTACGAGATAGTACAGGAGTGTGTTAGCTCGAGGAAGGTGTGCTTTCATCTGTGAGAAAATCGGACCACTGTTGCAATCATGCAACTGCGCACACTTGTAAGTGTACATTACTCTAAATGTCGGTTGTCCTTACTCCCACACTTCACTTTCGGGGCTACACTTCAACCCGTGCCGGCTTTAGTCACGTGATTACCGCCTTAGTACGTGTGGCTGGCCACTCATGTGACCTTTTCTGTTACACCACGTGATGGATAACTTCCACTAACGCATGAGCGCTTATGTCACATGGTCCGCATTGGATAGAGGCAGAATAAATAAGCATTTAGCGATAGATTCCAGTCGAAAGTACTTGTTTGTCTGTGCGACTCTCTTCGGAAGATACTTTACCCAAATTACGAGACGCCTACAACCGGTGCCCAGAGATGATATATTCAACAAAAATAAAATAGATCACTTGTTAAACCAACGCACTAACGCATTGGCTCTTCACTAAGTTTTCATTGTTTCATAATGTCACGGGCGACACCTTCAATCTTTAGATCATCTCAATCAACACATTTGCTGGGAATAATGCATAGGAGCAAATATCAACATGTCAGTTTGTTCGAAAATTCGGCGAGAATTTCGAGGGCTAGAATTTTTTTCAGCAAAATATTCAACATTCTGCGACTAAGCTCTTCTCCCAGTATAACTACAAAGCGACTAACGTCGGTCACCTTTAAATTTGAAAGATGCTTACGGTTGTTGTTTCGAAAGAAAGTAACTTGGTGACCCGGTGTTGACGTCATTTACGGTTTCTTGCTTTTGAATAATTTTCAAGGGAGCCGTCATCCAAATCTGCTGTAAATTCCAATCTTAGTGCGAGCATATCGCAATCCGAAAGCGGTGTAGGCCATGAAAAGAAGCCACGGGATTGTCTACGAATCACCCTTAAACCAGCTGTCACCTAAGAATCAGCTTTGTCCAGGAACTACTAAGATTGTAGA
The DNA here is from genome assembly GCF_000715545.1 of Opisthorchis viverrini. Classification (NCBI taxonomy): domain Eukaryota; kingdom Metazoa; phylum Platyhelminthes; class Trematoda; order Opisthorchiida; family Opisthorchiidae; genus Opisthorchis; species Opisthorchis viverrini. The sequence continues at coordinate 2,459,245 of NW_008751667.1, forward strand.
GGCAGAAATGCCGTACCACTGAAGCTGCTTGGCAGCAGCTTGTGTACAGCCAACTGGTCCCTAGACGTATGCTTGGTGGCAAACAAGAATCACCAGAGCGACAAATAAGGCTTGTCGATTCAATGTGGTTGGGTCGTGTATCATGAATGCTCAGCCTCCGTGTACCAAATAAAGCATTGTTCATCTCCAATCCTTGCTGGCAAGACTCACTGGGGACAGGCAACGACTTGGCCGTGTGAAATGAAGGCAGGGTGGTGTAGGATTTGGGTCCATGGGTTGACACGGTCGTACTCTGTGGCGAACGTGCTCTCACTTCCGGACCGGATTACCTGGCTGGCTTTTTTATCGCTTAGAATTCGCAAAATGTGCTATTGAATTCCTACTCCGGCATGATACTCAAGTGTGTCTTCATGTTGACCGGATGTTTATTTGGTTGTCTTCCCTAGGCTTATTGAATAAAGTCGTTGCCCTTTCCTATTTCTTTCGACTTTATTAAGACTCTCAACACTACCCTCGTTTGGATGCCTGCGACACTTTCAATATCTTTTCAGCTTATCCTGATCCTTTTACCCAAACAAACCCACACATATGCACACTCCGCTTTTGTCACATCTTTCATGTTCCCCTCTCCCAACTGCACCACCTCCGTCTCCTGCTTGTGCATGCCATTCTTCCTTTATTTGCTCCCACCCCACTTTTGTGATCTAGGTCTTGAAAACACGGATGTGCTTGCGCAAAACCGGACAGTTTCGTTCCATCTGGCACTGTGCACACATCATTTACACACAGTATGGCGCACATGCCTTCTACCGTGGCTATCTTGTCAATGTGATCGGTATTATCCCCTATGCTGGCATTGAGTTGGCTTTGTATGAGGTGAGCATGTTCCCCACCCCTGTCCTTTGTAGCATTATTCATTCACGCTCTCATGTATGGTGATCTCATTTCCCAGGTCTGGTCCTCTTATTCCAGTTCCTTTGGCCTTGCACATCGTTTTTTTTTTCATTGGAGGCTCAACCAAACGTTAGTCAGGTCCGCTACATCTGGAGTCATGTTCTGAGGTCTTTTAAACGATTGGCAGTCAAACCACTCGTTACTCTAGTTCCAAAATCCGCGGATAGGGTATCGACTTTCTTCGGAATTATTGTTTTTAAGTCACAGGTATCATTCCTGAATTGATCCCCCAATAGCGAGGTCTGCTTCTCATCTTCATTTGATGTCCATAAACTACTTGACCTTTGCCCAACTTCATCTTAAGACCTGTAGGATATCTTTTTTATTTTCTGCTGGAGAAGAGCCCTGGGAACTGCATTCAGCAAGAACACTGCCACTCCAGCCCTGTTCGTTTTTGCCGTCGATTGGACTGTGCACCAAACACTTCTCAACTACCTTGAAGTTCGTCCGAGCTGTCTGTATCATGGGAGGACGATTGGGGCCCTCGAACAAAGGCTTTGCCTCAAAATCTTGACCTCAAAAGGCGGTTGCTTAAATTGCATTACCATTCTTAGAGAGCAAGTCGACGCACATGTTCCAACCCTCAACCTGAACGGCCTGGAGCTCATACTTCCGAATCGCTTGCTTTGGGTTAGCTGGCGACATAATTTTGTTTAGAAACAACGAAAGAAGCTTACAATCGCAACTCCACCGCATTGGTCAATCTGCCATCCAATTTATGTTAGAAAGTAATGGTACTTTTCCTCATCACACAAAAGCCTGGTTTATCAGTAATTGACAGTGCTCCATTTCAAGGGTCATGTTTTTGAAGGGGTCAACCGTCGAACGATCACCTCTTAACAACCAAATACTGCATTGTGTTGATATGAAACCAGCCCAAACACTAGGACCTGAGTGCAGTAGTCTGTTGTTTGTCTGCTTCTCCTCCGCCATCCGTCTCATCGTCAAAGCCGGCTTATCCACATACCAGGGATGGTCACCTTAGAGTTGGGTAGCTAACGGCCCAACGCCCACTTCTGGGTCAACTGCCCACTGTGAAGTATAATAACGGATTTCAGAATAAAGTAAGGCATTCTCATCCACTTTCCTAATTTTCCGCTACGAATGAAATCGGTCGGCAGCTGAAGGCTAGGGCTTTTGTCGGAAACTCGAGTCCGAAGCACCTTATCAGATTACTGTAGAGCTAGTTATCGCTGGGAGCTTCTTTGCCGAACGTGGCATGCCATCGCTTCTCCACCATAGTTTCTGTCTCCCTCATCCTGTTCCTAATAAAACCCCCAGTGGTACTCCACCTACAGCAATTACAAGGTCATCACACCGGCTGAAGAGGCGATCGGAATAAAGTGTACCTAGACCAATCACAGCTTGAAGGTGGCACAATTTTGGGGGGCGATGATTCTTCAGTGCATCCAAGCCGTGTTACGACAGGGATCAGTTTGTACGTCCGCTCAACCTCCCATCGCAACGGTGGAGCGGCTTCTTTCCAGGTTTGGCTCCCAGACGCCATCCTTCTTCAAAACTAATTTTCATTTAGACATTACCGGACGATGAACAAAATTCCTTCCATAAAACGACCAAATACCCGTCAGAACAAACTGACTGGTAGTTGCGAAACAAGGAATTCCAGAGTTCTAGATAACCCAGAGGTTGGGGATCGAACTTACCGCAAGGTCCGTGGTTCAAACACAACCTCAGCATCTCCACTGATCCTGTCTAGACTTGGACTAGCTGGCAGTATCTCAGCCTCCACGCTCCCCTCAGTCGGCATGGCAACACGGCTCCAAAATGGTGTTAAGCTGACTGATTATTATCATTACTATTGTTATTATTATAGGAGAACTAAATACAACCACATTCGAATACTGATAATTAGTAAATTTAAAGTGCTATATACTAAGGCTGCCATTCGATACGCACTAGTGACTATGTTTTGTGGAGATTTTATCCTGTCTATGGAGCCAATCTATGCTGAAGAGCCGAGAAGCACTGTACAGCTGATTCATCCCTATTGGGAGTCAGCAGGAGTGCGAATCTCACGAAACTCCAGAGAGTTTCGAATCCACGACTTCCTGGCTAGTAGTTTGAACACTGTTATCTACTCTTTGATAATATATCAGTCAGGCTCGTTAGTTTACCGAGATGTATAAGGCAGACAACTTCCAGGAAGTTATGCTGCAAACGAGTGGAATTCAGCTGAACCAGAATGTAAAAAGAGCTAACAGTCTGAAACAAGGTTTCAGACAAATCGTTAGCAAAGCTGATTGGTTCGTTTAGAGGTATTCCTCTTGACAAAAACAACCATTCGGCCACGAGCGGCTGGTCAGCAGTATGGTGTACTCGCACTTAGACAGCCTATAGCGCCGCTCGTCAGTCACTCACGGGATCCACATCACGTGGTCACACGTGTTGACTGGCTCCTCGAGCAACGTGCAGCCATCAGGGCTCCAATATCAGAAACTTGATATTCAGCTATTCTGTTTCTGAACATGTTACATGCCTAACAAAATGATGTGCATATTTACGATGCCTCATGGTTTTACAGTACCACGCTAGATTTATGAGGTTTCCTCACGTGAGAAGTATGTATAAATCGTAGCAGTTTTTTACTACGTCCCAGAGACACCATGCTTGACTGAATCCGATCAAAACTTGCTTCTCGTGGCTGAGTCCACCACCGTCAGAGGGTCCACATTGGCCTACCGGTTTTGCAAGGGAAGAACATAGTCCCGGTGGTTAGCTCGGAAGGCAAGCAGCATTCCCGTGTGTTGCGAAAGACCCCTATGGAATTTCACACTCTGACGTTTTCTCCCTGTCGGATGTAGTAACCACTGCTTGCCAGTATTGGCATCTGTATGTTTATGTACTTTTTCGCCCGTCAACAACAATTACAACAATTACGAACACTAGCAAAAGGACGTTGATGATAATCCGGAGGAAGCAAGAAGCACGAGGGCTTGGATAGTGCCAGGTTCCCCCGACCTAGACAGGGGAAGTCAAGAGGCAGAGGTTGGGTTCGAACCACAGACCTTCCGGTCAGCAAATTCGCGCTCTAACCACTTGAGCCATCTCGCCCCCCTCCCATGTGTTTGTCAGCCCCGGGTGGGTGTCTGTCGGTTAAATGAGGACCGGCACAATAGAAAATCTCTTAGGGGGAATAAAATTGTGACTTTGACGCGCGTCGCCAGTCTGTGATTTCTTCATTTTACTAACCAACGATCAGCTCGCACCATTTACGCGGCAGATCATGGGTTCACAGTTTGCCATCCGTATTTCCGGACATGGCATTCTGATGAGTCTCTTGATAGGCAGCAAGTTCACGCTCAGTGTTGAATAAACATTAATGCGTTTCTGTATTTGCGGTCAGTCCGCGTATGGTAAGCTCGCCACAAGGTTCTATACCGCTAAAAGACCTGTCCTTTGCGTACTAATTTCTTTCCGGTCTTTTTCCGGGTATGCTGGCCTCCCGAAAATCTAAGGCAATGAATCACTATAGTAGCGAACGAAAACTAACCATAGTGACTCACATGGGTGTGGTGTACGAGCGATGCGGGTGCCCTGTTCATACGAAACGTGCATTTTTGAGTCGGAGTGTATTTTTTCGCAAAGTAGTACAAGTCTGAGTTTTTATCCCTATTGGGGTCGAATTTCTGTGTTGGGCGTGCTTTAAATGACTGTCGGGTGATTTTTGAATTCCAGTTCTTTCATAGCATGGTTTAGTTTAGTTTAGTTTAGTTTAGTTTAGTTTAGTTTAGTTTAGTTGTCCAAGCTGAGTTTGTTTCCCTAATGAAGGAAAGGATGGGCAATAAAAAATCCGTTCTGTTCTCCAAGCTGAGTTTGTTTCCCTAATGAAGGATGTTCTGGGCAATAAAAAATCCGTTCTGTTCGCCTCACGATCTTATTCGCTTGGATCGATCCACACAAAGCTCAACGTATGACGTGTTTTTATAGCAATCGATTAGTTAGCCATTGGACATCTCTATATTTTGTTTGACGAGGAACTCGGGGAACTGCGTCTGGCCTTACTTTCGCATGTGAATAAATAAATAGTAAAAGCGTTCAGCTGTCATGCCACTCGAATGAAGCAACAGGGTCGAGATACTACAGTTTACTCAGTCTTAGACATGGGCAGTCGAGATGCAGAGATTGAGTTCGAACCACAGACCCTCCGGTCTGCGCACTAACCACCGAGTTATCTCGGATCCTTTCGGATACCCACACGAACTCAGCCGTACCAATGAGTCTTAGACACAGTCGAGATGCAGAGATTGAGTTCGAACCACAGACCCTCCGGTCTGCGCACTAACCACCGAGTTATCTCGGATCCTTTCGGATACCCACACGAACTCAGCCGTACCAATGAACAACATACAATAACAGATCATCCAACAGAGCGATATACGAGTAGAAATCGTCAAACTCATGATACCATCTTATTAATTTGAACTTATAAATGCAGAGAAAAAGTAAAATAGTCAGACTATGCTAATTTCCACTTTGTTTTGATGGCGGAAGTGAGAAAAAGTGTTGACCTTCCACTGGTTTATTCTGCAAGTAGCACACCTGAGCTGCACAAATTGCACAACACTATTTTATTTTTGCGCGACCCATTTGGGTTCTAGTACAGTTAACTAGCAATTTGAATCTTCATATTACGCCCTCGTTGCCTAAGTTTCCGGTCCAACACGTGTTCAACCTAGTTATTAAGACCTATGCTGGGAAGATGGCTCGGTTGTTAGAGCGCGAATATACAGACCGCAAGGTCCGTGGTTCGAACCTCACCTCTGCATCTCGACTTCCCCTGTCTAGGCAACCTGGCAGTATCCCAGCTATCGTTCTTCTTTCGGGTGGCATGGTAGCTAGGCCCGGAAAGGATGCTTCAGTTGAAGGCTTTTTGGAGACCTCTTCATGTTTGATTGCGCACTCATGCACCGTAGATTTTTCAGCCCACCGGAGTCTTACAATGGGATACTGACTCTAGAAGGGATCCAAATCACAACACCCGAATGCTGATTAATGTTCTCATCACGTTTGGCCCCACAAGGAAAGGGATTTATGCACCACCGTTTTATCATTCGATCTTCGGAAAACTCGGTGAATTGAGCTCAGCTTCGTTGTCCCAAGTCCATTCGCCTTCTTCCGTTGAATAGGAATTCCGCCGAATACTTGGGAAATTGGTAATGAAGTTCTTAAAGCTATTCTTCGCCTTGTTGCCAGTTTCCACAGCCAATTTGATATGTGAACAATATAAATTACGGTCATTTGAATATGGTTAATCGGATTGTAAGAATTGGTTGGACGGATATTGACAACTCAACTTAGGGACTAATTTGAACGAACGGTTTTGTCAAGCGATACAACAGCAGTGGATCGAACAAAGCGGTGTTTGGGTGCACAACTAGAGTCATTAATTGGGTTGGGAGCTAATTTATGGTGGGTTCAGGAGACTGACTCGCAGCAGGCGATATTTCATCTCACCCGTGCCTTCCTAGGGTTTCATTGCAGCTGTGTCTCTAAAGGGCCTGACTTACTTTAAGGGCCTCGTTGTCATACATTGTTTCCAAAAAACACCGACCCTCGCTCCTCAAATGACCAATGATCACTCTCAATTTTTGTAACCTAGTACATTGACGTTTTTCCTTTCAACACCATCCATAACACAGAGGGTGCGCTGTTTTAGTTCTACTACACTCATTCCGCCCTTTCTGCACAAGTGCATTTCCCCATATGAGAGCCTGTCTTTCTTTGGATTGTGGAAAGTCCTTGCCCGTAAACAAGCCAAACGCTAATGGGGTATTCAAATTCCACTACATTATTTTGACTAAGTTGTGTGTGTTCCTAACTAACCTCAATCGTCGCTTGAGCTTCGGTTCACTTCATGAATACGAGTTCATAAACAAATATGTGATCAAATTCCTCAACTACCATCATATGACTGTTAACGTGGGTGGGGTTTTTCTTACTTATGCTACCTTCCTCACCCTGTGGTTTCGCCTTTATCATTTACAGCGCTGCAAATCAGCCTATATACAACGCTTTATGACTTCCGACGATTCCAGGTACGTGTTTTGTCGTTTCCTATTTCACCGAGATTGATTGTGATGTTACTTTCTGCTTTTTGCAATCCATCCAGTTCAAAAGCCTATCTGTTTGTGAGGTGCATCCTTTGTTTATTCCAGAGAATGTGGCAAACTCTTCTCAGGCAGTTGACCCTGGTTTAGCTGCGTATCGGTGACAGTGGGATTCCGAGCGCATTTGTTTTTTTTAGAAGAAAGAGATAATTGTATTGCATTCCTTACCAACGAACGTCCTTTGTTTATTCCAGAGAATGTGGCAAGCTCTTCTCAGGCAGTTGACCCTGGTTTAGCTGCGTATCGGTGACAGTGGGATTCCGAGCGCATTTGTTTTTTTTTAGGAAGAAAGAGTAATTGTATTGCATTCCTTACCAACGAACGACTCGGCGTTCTTCTCCTGCCATGTCGTTCAGTTGTTTTTTTTTGGGGGGGGGGATTTGGCGTGGAGTTCAGTGAACTAGAGGGAGAGATTTCGCCGAAAGGGAGCCATTCCCCTGAATGGCCCATAACAGCGCACTGCAAAAAGGGACCGCTTCCTACAGTAGGATTAGAGTTGGATTGAACCCCAAAAAAACAAGTTTTCAGGCGCTTGCCTTTGTGTAGGATCTTTTGAGACAGTTGTTTAAGTATTGTGCTGGTATTGCATTGTATTGCTGATATTTCGTATGATCTGTTGGTCCTCAACTCGAGACAGGATTGAAGAGGTGGTGAACACTACCCGAAATGCTAGATCACGGATTGCGAATCTCACGTTTCATTCAGCGGAATTGGGTGTTTAGATAAATGCCCTGATTTTCCGGTGCTCCATGGAACTTGAGCTGTCCGTTAGTGGCATTTCTGTACAGCCGATCGACTCAATCGTCCACCTTTTATGGCACCTAGGTTATTGAACTCCTTTCGGTATCACTATACGCTCCCGGCGTAACGTGGACTATCAAAATTACCTATACGAGGTACCCCTCCAGCTGACCGTCTGAGTCATCTTTGTTAGTTTTGGAGTTACGAACGTCACCTAAACGTAATTTTTTCCACACCTATAACTTCGATTAGTTGTTCCCAAATCCCCTAGGAACTACGCATGAGCGATGCCCTCTCGGTTGACCGCGGTTGAAAATTTGCGCCATGATGTCAGTCCGCAGTCAGGCAGTCGATATCAGCTTTGCACGTGACCTGTATATGTTTTATTGTTATCTGAACGCTTCTCCAGCGCTTTAGTACACTTGATTACTGCTCGTCCCTTTAGCACTTTCGAACTTAAAATGTTAGTCGTTCACTGATCTGGCGAAATGCACTCTTGCGAGTTTGGTGTTGACATTACAAATATACATGTATCGTGATATCCTGCTCGTCCTTTAGCACTTTCGAACTTAAAATGTTAGTCGTTCACTGATCTGGCGAAATGCACTCTTGCGAGTTTGGTGTTGACATTACCAAAATACATGTATCGTGATATCTCGAATATCGTAGCGACTGAAGCATGAGGCGGCCTGGTGCAGCACATTCAGTTGCCTGAAAACATCACAAACGAAAGATTCAGCTGGGTTCCAGGTGAGTCTCTCGAAAAAACAAATTAGTTTGCAAATGAGTATTTCACTAATTTCGCGCAATGTCGTTTCAAGTAGGACATAAGGTTGACGGAAACTCGAGAACTGTGCCTACCTGATGAGCCCCAAGAAGGGCGAAACCGGTCATGGGCTGTCGAGGAGTTTTCAGCAACCTTATGAGTAGTGCATAACAAAGATACTCTCCCGTTTGGTGATTGTTTTCGGCAACTTTACTCCCAGAAAATATGGTCCAACATCTCGGTGGTCATACTGTGACTAGGCCTTTGTGATGTCTATTCAAAGTGGAAGAATATAGTAAGCAAGAATCTTAGTTGGGCTTCCGTCGGGTTTCCCATGAACACTAACGTAATTTGCACACGAGTGTATTTCGCCACTTGCATTCAGTCTGCTGATGGATGACTTCAGCAAGGACGGAACCGATAGTGACTTGTCGAGTGACATGGCAACTTTCCTGGTAATCCTCGAATCAAAGATGTATCTTTCTATTCCAACTGAAGAACAGTTTGATCTGATTAGTAGCAGAGCAGCAATTGTCATTATAGTTGGATTCAATTTGCTGGTCCGTAGTGTTGCCCGCTTGGTGGTTTTGCCGTAAATTCAGGTACTGTTGGACTGAAACTCTTTCTATTGTTGTGGTTGCTTTATTCCTCTTGACGTTTCTTCCGCATTCACAGCTGCTCTTCGGCCCAAAAACTCCACCCTCCCACCTATGTTGTCCCTATATTCGCCGCTGTATCCTCGGTTTGTGCGATTGTGGCCACCTATCCTGCGTCCCTGGTCCGCGCCAAGCTGCAAGCCACCTACTGGAGCTACAGTACACAGCAGAAAATCACCGCCATCAACTTGATTAGAACAATCTGGAGAGATGATGGAATCTCCGGTCTTTACCGCGGCATGCTGACTAACTTGACCAAAGTCATACCCGCCGTGGGTATTAGTCTCGCCACATACGAGGCCCTTCGGCGCGAATTCAATCTTGGTCCATTGGGATCTGGGTGACCGCGTTCCCGCCCCCCCCCCCTACCCGCGCCCACATACAGTGAAATCCATCAAATCGGCTCATCTTTTTGTGACCATACTTCCGATATCTGACCTATTTTCCTATTCATTAGCTTCGGTCGTGCCTTGCACGGCCGTTCTATTTTTATAAAACAGCTCTGTACAGCACACGAGCACGTAGCTCGGTTAGTAGTGAGGGTGAAATACCCTCTCATCATACACTTAATTTCTATCGTTATTGTTGTACTTGTTATGGATTTTTCTAACCTTGTTTCTCCTCACACGGGCGAATGAATGGAAACCCGGTACTGTCTAGTCCCTATCAATTCCTCACCACTCCCTATCGTCTTGTAACTGTACTGCCTACTATAAAATCCACACTCGTGTTTCTTTGCGTCAAAACCCATACTGCCCTTTAAAAATTTCGAGTTTATCATCACTTGTGTTTCATGGTCATGACCGACTTAGCATGTTGATATAACCTACCCCTCCGTGTCTCTCAGCTGGTTAAACTGGTGTACATTTTCAACCATATTCACTTATCCATCACTTGTGTTCAGCGGCGCCAACCTCCGATTTCACGGTCCACCACGCATACGTGCTTTACTTTTCTATAAGAGAGCTGATAGTGTTATCTAATCGTTGTGTTTTCCATCATCGCCTGGCGATAATCTTGGTAAGCGCTGAACGATCTAACCCTCTGCTTATCTGGATCACATCAGATGGCTGGTTCGGCGCACTATCATTTTTTCTACTGGGCTCCAGCGAAACTAAGGGAAACCACGATCCGCTCAGCAGTTTTTGTACTGTAACCTTTCAAGAAAGATGGTTCACTTGAAAAGTTTGTTACAGTCTTCTTAACGGAGGAACTTTCAATGCACAAGCGTCACTTGTTGCCTGGAATCTGGGTAGAGTTCGGCTCAAACTCCGTGCTTGTGAGCCATCCTGTAGATGTGGTAGATCAATCCCTTTGCCTAGATCGTCGTATAGGTACCGGTGTACTGACGGAGCGGGTCCACCTCTATAGTCAGGTATGTTAGGGCATCATTGGCAGCATGACATCAGTGTTCACCACTGCCGCACCTTCTGCCAAGTTTCGCCACTTACTGTACCTGCTGACCGATTTATGCATCAGAGGGGCACAGATTTAAGAAAATTTCGGATGTTTCCGAAGCCCTCCTCAGGTGTGTTGTGAATATGTCGTGTTCGTCGTACCGGGGTGGGCCAGAAAGTGGGAGCTCTCATGATGGGTGACTCCCGTTTGGTGATTGTTTTCGGCAACTTTACTCCCAGAAAATATGGTCCAACATCTCGGTGGTCATACTGTGACTAGGCCTTTGTGATGTCTATTCAAAGTGGAAGAATATAGTAAGCAAGAATCTTAGTTGGGCTTCCGTCGGGTTTCCCATGAACACTAACGTAATTTGCACACGAGTGTATTTCGCCACTTGCATTCAGTCTGCTGATGGATGACTTCAGTAAGGACGGAACCGGTAGTGACTTGTCGAGTGACATGGCAACTTTCCTGGTAATCCTCGAATCAAAGATGTATCTTTCTATTCCAACTGAAGAACAGTTTGATCTGATTAGTAGCAGAGCAGCAATTGTCATTATAGTTGGATTCAATTTGCTGGTCCGTAGTGTTGCCCGCTTGGTGGTTTTGCCGTAAATTCAGGTACTGTTGGACTGAAACTCTTTCTATTGTTGTGGTTGCTTTATTCCTCTTGACGTTTCTTCCGCATTCACAGCTGCTCTTCGGCCCAAAAACTCCACCCTCCCACCTATGTTGTCCCTATATTCGCCGCTGTATCCTCGGTTTGTGCGATTGTGGCCACCTATCCTGCGTCCCTGGTCCGCGCCAAGCTGCAAGCCACCTACTGGAGCTACAGTACACAGCAGAAAATCACCGCCATCAACTTGATTAGAACAATCTGGAGAGATGATGGAATCTCCGGTCTTTACCGCGGCATGCTGACTAACTTGACCAAAGTCATACCCGCCGTGGGTATTAGTCTCGCCACATACGAGGCCCTTCGGCGCGAATTCAATCTTGGTCCATTGGGATCTGGGTGACCGCGTTCCCGCCCCCCCCCCTTACCCGCGCCCACATACAGTGAAATCCATCAAATCGGCTCATCTTTTTGTGACCATACTTCCGATATCTGACCTATTTTCCTATTCATTAGCTTCGGTCGTGCCTTGCACGGCCGTTCTATTTTTATAAAACAGCTCTGTACAGCACACGAGCACGTAGCTCGGTTAGTAGTGAGGGTGAAATGCCCTCTCATCATACACTTAATTTCTATCGTTATTGTTGTACTTGTTATGGATTTTTCTAACCTTGTTTCTCCTCACACGGGCGAATGAATGGAAACCCGGTACTGTCTAGTCCCTATCAATTCCTCACCACTCCCTATCGTCTTGTAACTGTACTGCCTACTATAAAATCCACACTCGTGTTTCTTTGCGTCAAAACCCATATTGCCCTTTAAAAATTTCGAGTTTATCATCACTTGTGTTTCATGGTCATGACCGACTTGGCATGTTGATATAACGTACCCCTCCGTGTCTCTCAGCTGGTTAAACTGGTGTACATTTTCAACCATATTCACTTATCCATCACTTGTGTTCAGCGGCGCCAACCTCCGATTTCACGGTCCACCACGCATACGTGCTTTACTTTTCTATAAGAGAGCTGATAGTGTTATCTAATCGTTGTGTTTTCCATCATCGCCTGGCGATAATCTTGGTAAGCGCTGAACGATCTAACCCTCTGCTTATCTGGATCACATCAGATGGCTGGTTCGGCGCACTATCATTTTTTCTACTGGGCTCCAGCGAAACTAAGGGAAACCACGATCCGCTCAGCAGTTTTTGTACTGTAACCTTTCAAGAAAGATGGTTCACTTGAAAAGTTTGTTACAGTCTTCTTAACGGAGGAACTTTCAATGCACAAGCGTCACTTGTTGCCTGGAATCTGGGTAGAATTCGGCTCAAACCCCGTGCTTGTGAGCCATCCTGTAGATGTGGTAGATCAATCCCTTTGCCTAGATCGTCTTATAAGTACCGGTGTACTGACGGAGCGGGTCCACCTTTCTAGTCAGGTATGTTAGGGCATCATTGGCAGCATGACATCAGTGTTCACCACTGCCGCACCTTCTGCCAAGTTTCGCCACTTACTGTACCTGCTGACCGATTTATGCATCAGAGGGGCACAGATTTAAGAAAATTTCGGATGTTTCCGAAGCCCTCCTCAGGTGTGTTGTGAATATGGCGTGTTCGTCGTACCGGGGTGGGCCAGAAAGTGGGAGCTCTCATGATGGGTGATATAACCACGTCTCGTGGACTTTGCTTTTTGGATCATAAATCAGGTGCTCGTCTGCCTCGCCGGGCTATTTTTTTTCGATCACTGCCCAGAATAGAGACACTCCATGAACCGCCAATGAAGTTTGAAAACTAGGCTTAGTACTCCCAGATGGGTTGAAAATACCCCCTCTGAGTGGCGACTCTAGATTCGACACCGGTGACTAATGACGCTGACGTGCGCTTTATTTCACCGCCGCCTCCAGTTCAAGGAAGTGTCTCAACTCTACATCACTCAACCCGTTAAACCTCCTCTTGTTCTCGGTGGACGAAACTGTTCAGTTCATTTCAGTTATTCGGCTAACAATCAGGTCCGACGGCTATTTCGGTCCCAGTTGTTTGGCGATTGAAGACAAGACTGCCATGCATTGGAGGTGGTAAACTCAGGGACGCGTAATAGGTCCGCTTAATTGGGGATTGAGGCAACTACGCACTGAAGGCGACAGTTTTGATGCCATTGACCGCGGGAATTGGCCATATATCGTCTGTCATTGGCGCGTCACGTGTCTGGATGTGCATCCATAGAGGCGACAGTTGTCGGCCGTGCTGAGTTTATTGGTTGGGTCGTTGGCTGTCCACCTTTCGGTCGTTTCCATTCTGCAAAGCCTGTGGAGTGTGATCAGCTCGTCTGTCCTAGAAGATATTTCTCCTCATCATCATCAAACCTGGGAAACGGGTCAGACACGGGTTGTCAAATGCGGAAGATTTGTACTGTCGTAGCCTCCCCAGCTCGAGCAACGATCTTGCCCGCCGGCAGTTGACTTCTGTCGGATACAGGCAGCATTGGGAATAAAGTTGTGAGGAAGTTTGGACGACGGTGACCTTGTCTGACACCGCTGGGCGTTGTGAGCTTAGGTGAAAACCCACCATGAAATTCTGCGCCTCCAGAGTGGCGTTGGGCATCGTCTTCATTAGAGACATGAATTTATCCTGGACATCTTTAACTGCCGAGTCTGAAACAGCTTTCCGAACAATTAGAGCCATTCGAACGCAGCCTAACAGTAGAGGTAGCTAGCCAAGTAGCAGTTGCTTGCCACGGAAAGTCGAACTAAGTTTACGTTGTCTGGTTATCTCATAGTGCGTGACCCCTTAGGATAATTCCTATTATTTTGTCTTCGAGTTGCATTTCTGGACTCGTCAGTCACCTCAATTGATGTGCACTTTCTCCTTAAATGAGGGCGAGATGGTCCAAGTGGTTAGAGGGCGAATTTACTGACCAGAAGGTCCATGGTTCGAACCCAACCTCCGGCTCTTCACTTCCCTTGTTTAGGCTTGGTCAACCTGGCAGTATGCTAGCCCTCGTGCTTCCTTCGGGTGGCATGGCAGCTAGGCACCGGAAGGTTACTACAGCTGAACGTTTCTCTAATGAAAGAGGACCGACAATACGAAAAATGCGTGGTCTGCTGTGTGAGGTTACCTCCTTGATTTATCAGCATACTGGAAAGATTAGTTTCTCTTTTTAGAAGCGTAGGCCTGCGGTTCGTGTCTGATCTTGTCAAGTTTCCGCCTCTAAATTGAACGGTAATTGTATATCTTGGCTGCTCCCTTGTTTTACGTCCCGTACTTCAATTAGGGTTACTTGTCCCTGACCAGTGCCGTTTTAACTGAAATCTCCAAACTAACGACAGCCTACCTAATCCACAGGGAGCATGATTACTATGAAGTCTAGATGAGGTTAGACCGTAGCATACGAGCCTGCTCAGTCTGACTGAATAAGGTGAACTGGACAGTATTTCGATACCACTGATTGACATATATCATTGACAGTGTTCAACACCGATGCTTCACTGCCGTACAACCATGATTTATTTGAAAGCCCTCTTTTAAAGAAAAGATTAAAGGTGGACGGGGAAAGGACTTAGTGCTAGCTTACCACAATCATTCCGAGGTGCCTACACCTCCAGACATTCACTCATGCAATCTGGGTAGAAACTGACAACAAAAGCGCCACTGACATCGGTTGGCAGCCATATCTTGTAGTGTCTCCAACCAGGCACAGTGAGGATCACGCGGCCCCCATCCTGAAAGGTGAGTAGCACCGACAGCGCCCAAACGTTTCGTGAACTCCTTCATACTCCTCTGCCAAGTCAAGGGTTGGCCACCTCTACTCCATCCTGAGGTCAAATTCGCACCAAACAAGTGAATTTTCAACAAGAAAAAGAACGTGCTTGAAAGTGATAGGGAAATGGGACTTTTTTTCGACAAATACTCATTTCCATATCAATTTGGTCCTGACGGAAGACCCATCTGGGACCTAGCTGAATCTCTCTTGTATCATGTTTTGTTCGCCCGCAATTATTGGTGCGTTCCGATAGTAACCGCCGGAAAAGCATTCAGAAAACACGCCCAGGCTATCTGATTTGTTGTTAAGCTATTCCATTCAGTCATGAGATGATAGTATCCAACACCCGATTTAGGGCTGAAGTGAGCGATCAGCTTACGAACGTCCTCAACGCGGAGAGACCACATTTCTCCCTCCTTTATTGGTACGACAGAAACTGTGGCGTTTCATACCCTACCTTTCGAAAGAAGGCAGATTTCTTTTCGAATTTGTGTTTCAAGTTGGCAAAAACCATTCTAGATCTCCGGTACGTCTTCAATTCCACCACTGACGGTGCTAGAAATCCTCAGGTAGACCCTACCAGGAGTAAACGCATACGTGGTTTCTCAGGCAGTCTTGAAGAAATACCGCACATTTATGCGGCGCAAAACATGTGTTACCGTGATTCTCAAGTAGCCAGGCATTCAATTACCATATGTAAACTTTGTGAGCCATCAGCAGGAGGCCCATTATCATCATAACCTTTAACAACCTTTCGAAAAATGTCTTCCGCGGTGTGGCATGCTCCGTCAGAGAAATGAAGGATAATGGATAATTGCCGTTTGTCCTAATCTGCTGTTGGTTAAGCTGAAAATGACATGGGAACTCTTTTCGGAGGCTCAGATGCCCAGCAAACGGTATCACAACTGTCCTGTCTACCAAGTCGAAGGCGGCTACGATCTACAAAACTGCCACATTCGCAGTCTTTGTTCCATCAGCTGCATTGAATGATGACTTTATCCATACACCTGCGTCCGGCATGCGGGTACCTAGTCCGCTTTGCTAATCTTCTGTCTTTTAACCGGTTCCTCAGCTTGAGACTTTTTCTGGATTGGCTAAAATATTCCCGCTTTCTGTATGGTACTCAACCTTTAAGCAGAATAAATCTGGTCACCATGTGGATTGAGCACAAATTGGTCTGTTTTTTCTTTGTCTTATCATCCATTTTATTCCGCCGGATCAATGAAATTTTACTCTAAGTTAACATATAACTGGATTCCTAAATGTTTCATTTCTAGCTACATACTCTGTGAAAGTTGTTACCCATATCACTCCATAACTGTTCGGATGACCATCAATTTGCGCGGCATGCTACAATTGATCGGTCAGTTGTAATTTTATTGCGTAGCAACTAACAATTTCGAATCAATGTATCGGGAGAGAATCGCAATAGTCTGGGTACGTCGAGACTTGTGTCTGGATATCGTGACACAATACACAGCGTCCACCTCGTGCGTGTGTCTGCCTCACAGTCTGTCTGAACGGCCAGCTAGCCACATTACAGACGGCCTATCGATCCAAATCCATGATCCTGGCTTGATCGATCGGTTTATGAAATTCCATTCACACATTTCACCTTGTTAACATCGGTCAACTTTTAACAATAGAATTCCACTGAAGTAGGATTGATGAGGATACAGTCTACTGGGTGGATAGCTAACGATGTTTGTCCACATTTACTGGGACAGCTTTGGAATACACAAGCCAATCATTCAATATATTTGTGAGACTCATCAACTTGATTAGGTGAATCCAACTATTATGGGGCTTTTAGAGAAAGCTTGTAGGACAAATAGGGCTTTTTGCACATAACTTTATCCCTCCTATCGGGGGAAGTTCGTGCTATGTTTAGTAATTTGTAAGTAGCCATGTGATACTGAATGCGAACATCTCTAAAGGCTCGAGAAACAGCGATTTTTATGGTACCACTACAAATTACACCTCGTCCCTCCCCATAGAGAGCCAAATGAATGTAGATCAATCCCAGGAACCGAAGGGATTTCGCTCTTCACATTACGTTACCCTCGGAGTTGTTGACTAGGAGGTCTGTGGAAACCCTTGAGTCCTTTGCTGACTGCATGGCGGCAGTGCACCGCCGTGGCAACCGCAGGTGGGAAATTTGATCTTTTATTCACTGCTGAATCCCCACTTGCCTTCTAAATTTTTGCAGTCCCTCTGACTTTCTTTTCCTCCAAAGCCATCTCCCTCTCGACGCACGACATCGAACCTGTACGTTCCTGTCAAACGCGGTATTCGGTAGCTTTGTACTACTGATCAGATCATATAATCGCTGTAGTACACAGAGCCTGAACTTCTATGCAGAACAAGCACGACTTGCTCATATCAGCAACATAAAAACGTATTTAACTATTCCACTCAACATGACGCTCGCTTGCTAACAGGACTGTACCACACCCTTCTGAATATCACATTTTAAAAAGCAGTTGATATTGTTGGCCAAGCCAGCGACCTGATAATTACTACGTTTCGCATATGACTGAAGTTACCGAGACGTGCAAGCCGGTGGGCGGTCGAAACTGCCAGTCACTCGGTTAGGTGTGTGGTCTCTCTGCGTCCAGTTGATGAGTCCAAAAGAATACAAAAAGGCCTCGCACGATTCAGATTCTTGGGATCCGGTCACATGATTGCTAAAACAGGTTGATTGTTTCTCCGTATTTGGCTACTTTGTTAGCACACACATACGCGGTCCCAGTTAGCACAGGTTCATTATGCAAGGCGAGGTAGTCGCTGGAAGCCAGCGTTGACCACATTCGGGTCAGATTCAAGAACACAGACGTAACGTATAAGCGCTTCCTGATGGTGATGTAACTGTCTCAAAACACCCCAGTTTAAGTGTCTCGTCCTTTCACATACGGTATATTGACAGAAATAAATGCAACTGTCGAGTTCCTTGTTATCCCAGCTATGATATCAATCACATTATGAGCAGGATTTTTCAGCTCTTTACTTATAGCCTGAAGAGTTACTTCGTCCTCAATGAAACACTGAGGCGAACACTAGAAGGTCTTCAAAACCCTGGTGTTCAGATCGTCGCTGGTGAGAACCTTGCCGACCTCGAGTACGCAGACGATACCGCCTTCATTTTTTGAAGCTGAAGACAAAGCATACAACTTGATGATTAAAATGACCAGCGTCGTACCATCTTTCAGCGTTCAAGTTGCACCTTCAAAGTTCAAAGTTATACCCCAAGACGTGCAGTCTCTGAACATACTCCTTATTATTCAAGAAGAATCACAGGAGGATATCGAGAACTTTACATACCTCGGTGTTTGTATCAGCTCTGACGGAAGTGTGTCTGATGAAGTCAGTGCACGGATGTCAAAGGCCCAACTCATGTTTGCTAATTTGCGCCACTTGTGACACCAAAAAGGCAAATCATTTGGCCTCAACGGTCGCATGTAGTGGGCTGAAGTAAGGGTTGCATTGTTGTATGGTTGAACTAACTTTTATGACCATTGTTTCATTTGGCAGACCGGACCAATCAGTTGGAAAACGCTTGAAACCAGTGGATACCTCGGTGTTGTATCAGCTCTGACGGAAGTGTGTCTGATGAAGTCAGTGCACGGATGTCAAAGGCCCAACTCATGTTTGCTAATTTGCGCCACTTGTGACACCAAAAAGGCAAATCATTTGGCCTCAACGGTCGCATGTAGTGGGCTGAAGTAAGGGTTGCATTGTTGTATGGTTGAACTAACTTTTATGACCATTGTTTCATTTGGCAGACCGGACCAATCAGTTGGAAAACGCTTGAAACCAGTGGATAAGTCATTGTTTTCGGAAAAGTTTGGGGGACAATAAGTCGTTTCCTAAACTTTTCCGAAAACCAGATCATGTTGAAATACTTGTGCACTAGGTTTGGTGCATGAGTCATCCGAGTTAAAGTTCTGTTCAACGCTTTTCCTGCAGTATACAATAGTTAAGCTATTCTCCACTTGAGTGGATAGTTCATTGGGCATTATCTACGTTGTTTAGGAATCCCCTAGTCAATCCTTCCCACATCGGCCAGGTTCACAGATCGTCTCACACCACTTGGTGTAACATAACCCATAAGAGCATCTCCACTGTCCGTTATGACGGCCCAATAGAGAAGCAAATGTCAGCTGAAGTACGCTTAAGAAGTTGGGACATCAGGCGGAAACCGTACAATTGCTCAGCTGATTGTGTGCACATACATGCGAACGTGGTTGTTACACTTTGCCTTGACCAGTGAGTCACACCCAAGTCCTGATTCTGTTCTGGGGTAAAGTCAATTTAGTCAAGCCAGTAGGTGTTTGTGCCACCGGATCAGCTCTGATCCAAGCGGCTAGCCCCCGCCCAAACTTATTCACCTGATGACCCAGAACTATTGAGTGAACAGTTGCAGCTGCGAGCTTTGAAAGTACCAATCCATCCCGGCAGCCACTTTCCATATAATTCTATGTGGTTCTTGTGCAGACGATTGAGAAGCATGGGCTGCGGGGCACACTTTTAACGGTGCTATGGTATGTTGCTGTATCGTACATTCCTAATAGACAATAGTAAAAAACAAGCAGCGGTGAATGGATTGGGAAATATGGATAGACAAGCTCAACCTTGCTGTACTCGTTGTCCACCACATACGACTTCTGAAAAATACTTCATCCATTCCACTGATTATTTATTTGGGAAAAAACCCCTATCTGGATGATACAACTGCATTCGTATTTCGTTTTGAAACGTGTAGTTCCAAATCATGAGCAGAACTACCACTGACATCGGTCGTCCGTAGATGGTGTCTTTGGTTTAGACGCTATTCCGTTTAAGCTAGACTACCTGCTCCATTGACTGCGTGACTTTAGGTAGGGTTTGTCAGTGGTGTCCATATTGGCACTACTGTTGCGGTCGTAATCAGTAATATATCTAAACTTCATCGAGTCATTTCAGCTACAAAAAAGGTCCAAAACTGGATTTTCTTTGAACCTGTAAAGACCGTTGCATTCACCCCGGTATCACTTTAACTACCAATGAGACCATACAATACAGGCGGTGTGATTCGCCTGGATAGGCGTTTATTGGGCTTTGTTCTTGTCATCATCATGAGGGGAGCTTATGAAAGAATTTGACAGAGATCCAACTCTTCTGCTACAATCTACCTAGGTCGTGATCAAGTAGGATAGGGGGTTCCAGCGTCTGTTAACTTCGAACCTGTGAGAAATACGGCAAGCAGACGGACTGCCACAGGTCCGGAAGGTCTGCTTTTTTGCCACAACCACAACAATACGCGCATATAAAGACCCCGGATTATTCCACGCACGCTCTCAAGTCCATAAACAAGGTCACTTAATTGAGACAGGCCCGCAGTTGCTGTTTCTGTCGCATGTTCGGTCGAGTGGCGGCGAAACTGGTCTTAGCCGAGTTGTAGCTGTGTACAGGTTGATTGATACTTGACAAACTGTGTGCCAGATATTAGCACAACATTGGCTGTTTGGAACCGATGGACGTGTACTATTCCATGGCTCAAAAGAACGTTAGAAAAAGTACCAGATACACTGACTATTTTTGTGACCCGGTACTCCGAGATCATCTGGATTTAAAGCTAACTAGAGTGCACGAATCACGAATGGAAGAAAGCGATGTTAAATGGTAATAAGAACTGTAAGCTAAGAGGTCCAAATATCTGAGACTGCTATTCGAGTGGTGTCGGAACACAAAAGAGAACACGAAGTAGCCGCTCTCTCCATTCCTTTTTAAATTCGTCATCGATGAAATAATGAGACGAACGGTGGAGAGACGTGTGTATCAAGCTACAGTACGGGCTGTTTTGTTGTGTGGCTGTGAGACTTGGCCTGTTCGAGCAGTGGAACTGAGACGTCTTCAGGTGTTCGACAATCGTTGTCTCAGGACCATAGCTTGTATGGGTTGGTGTCGGCGAATCCGTAACGAGGC
>NW_008751667.1:2480418-2480749 GCF_000715545.1 Opisthorchis viverrini
GGTGCTACTCGCCTTCCAGGATGGGGACCGCGTGATCCTCACTGTGCCTGGTTGGAGACACTACAAGATATGGCTGCTAACCGATGTCAGTGGCGTTCTTGTTGTCAGTTTCTATCCAGATCGCCTGAGTGAATGTCTGGATGTATAGGCACCTCAGAATGATTATAGTAAGCTAGAACTAAGTCCTTCACTGTCCAACTTTATCCTTTTCTTCATCATCCTTTCTTCACCACAAGGCTTTTAAATAAATCGTGGTTGTACGGCAGTGAAGCATCGGTGTTGAATACTGATGTCATGCTGTCGATGATGATGATGATGATGGTGATGATGA
>NW_008751667.1:2481005-2486802 GCF_000715545.1 Opisthorchis viverrini
GATGATGATGATGAAGATGATGATGATGATGATGAAGATGATGATGATGATGATGACGATGATGATGATGATGAAGATGATGATGATGATGATGATGATGATGATGATGATGATGATGAGTAGCCGAATTGATGAATGAAGTTTTCTTTATGCTTTACCTGTTTCAGGTAGGATCATCTGTGTTTCGTTCAGCTGTAAGACCCTTTCGGTGCTAGCTGCCATGCCACACGAAGGAGGAACGAGTGCTGGGATACTGCCCAAGCCTAGATAGGTGAAGTCGAGTGGCAGAGGTCGGGATCATCTTTATTTAGACGTTAATGAGGGAACTGTGAAACATTTCCCCAGGTATTATCAGGAAGGTCAGCTTCCTGAAAGCAACCACTTAATGCCCGGAATCTACGATGACTCTCAGCTCCGCTGGGTGTTGACCAGACAAACAACGCCCCCTCAATATACAGCGCGTCACAGCCTTGCATCAAACCCAGACAGCGCGAGTCAGCGTTGATCAAGGACAGACAACGCCTCCGCAATATGCAGCACGTCGCTGCCTCGTACTAAAGCCAGACCGCGTGCGTCAGCATTAGACCAAGTTCAGACAGTGTCCTTCCAATAAAAAGCTTGAGGCCGTTGTACTTTTCGCACTCGCGCTCTCGGAACCACTTTTTTGGAGTATAGCTATTGTGTTCCCTTCCGTGAGCCTTTTTCTCTCCGACACTAGGCACTGGAGCGGGTCAGCAGCAGATACCACAGGCCGGCGAATCAGCAGATATAACAGGTATGCATTAATAAGCTTTATGAACAAATATTCGATATCATAAACGAGAGATTCGGCTGGGTTCCGACTGAGTCACCTGTCAAAACAAAATTGATATGCAAATGGGCGTATTTGTCGAAATATTCGTGCCGTTTCGTGGGCAGCTGTCTATTGGTTACGTCTGCATTGAGCCCGCCAGACTATGCGATTGGAAGGAGACAGAGATTCCTGGACGTGGCTGTATTGTCAGGACAAAACATACAGAGCTTCGGTGTAAATATACAGGATGGCTAAATAGCCGTATAATTTTCCCGAACAGGAATTGCACAACACAGCCTTATCGACTGAGTGCACCGATTGTCTCGGAGTCGAATTCAATACCAGTGTCACAGGTCTCTTACATTATTTATTCGGGGTCAACGGACACTTGATACGGACTC
Source organism: Opisthorchis viverrini (assembly GCF_000715545.1). Lineage (NCBI taxonomy): Eukaryota > Metazoa > Platyhelminthes > Trematoda > Opisthorchiida > Opisthorchiidae > Opisthorchis > Opisthorchis viverrini. Next base: position 2,482,200 of record NW_008751667.1, read on the forward strand.
ACCGGTCAGCGTTCATCGCATAAGTGGACATTTAGTTTGCGCGATGCTAAATCTGCCACTGTCTGTGAGCCTCTGAATGCGTCGAAAACTCGAACGAATAAGACCACTAGGTAACTCGCTAAATCAATCGGCGAGTATAAGCTTGATGGTATTACAGTGAACACCAGAGCCAGTTTGAACAATGAGACACCAGCATCGCTTCAGTGTAATATCACCATACATAATGTGGCACAATCCCACATGTCAGGAGCTGTCCAAGACGAATAATTTTGATTGCATTGAAGAAACAGATGGTGTAGGTACAACACTGCCTTAACTTCCTTGATCAAAACATCAGCAGGCGGATCTCAACTTGTGAATGCGCGCCGCTCGAGACTGGCACAGCATGGACGAGTTGGAATTTCTCAAATATGACTCTCCTTATGCGTGCACTTCCACAGATTGCCGCAAATATTCTTTGAGAATGGAGTAACTAGTTGGCTGTCTGGTCATACATGATGAAAAAGCGTTTTAGCTTAGTGACTACGCCTGGTGGTCTTAAGATCAAAACGACCCTCATTTGGGCTTTCAGGGTGCGTTCGGTCTAACTGCTTTCCTATCTCGGAAAACTAACAGTCAGAAATAAGTCGGATAAGTACACAAGAACTTCTCAAATAGGCCAACAGAAACGTATAGTCCCGGCTTCGATCAATTTTTCCATCTAGTGTAAATAAGAAAATAGATCCCCATTTGAATATAAGCACCCCGCTAACCGCTGCTTGGGTGTTGTGCCACTACTATGAAACATGTAATTACCAACTGATAAGCCACCTAGCTTCTACAGTGACTGACAGAGAAAAGGCTTGGAACTCCTTTCCACTTGAAATCAATCTGGTGTCCTTGAGAATGATATAACCAGAGTTTTAGTTCATCAGATCAGGAGTTGTTTGAAATGTTGAATATGAAAACTGGTTGCGCAAGAAGACATCTTGCTGCTGTGATGAAGCATGAACAAGATACATATACAGGTCAGTGAAGTACACGTCTACTCGATAGTATCAGTCTAGAATAACTGGTCATCACTTTCTATGGAGTCCTCTGGGTTATATTTTCCCTTTTCTTTACGCGAAGCACTTGAAACTTTTGGGGGATCTCTTCGTTCATCCTTGTGGACACGCGGCTCCATGTATCCCAAAAATAAGGAGTCAAGCTAGCTCTGGTCTTGCGAGTAGAGCGGTCAGTTAACCGACCTTCTTTGGTAGAATGACCTACGCCCAAATACTTCACTGGGTTTTTCATGTACACCCTAGGCACAATATGGCTTAGAGCCACTCCTTTGAACTCAAAGCACCACTGAGTGCAGTAAGCTCCTCTAGCTATGAAACTGCATGGTTTTACGGCACTGTTGTATGATGAGACTACAACGAACAGAAAGTAGACGCAAAATACAGCACTCACTATTCATGTTATTTGGAATCAAAACGGTCTGATGATTTTTTTCCAAGAATCCCAGCCCACACCATCATGCTAGCCTGCCGCGACGTGACTGTTATCTGGCCCGGTACCAAGTGTTGTGGATTTTGTCACTGAAATGGAAAATGGTCTCGTTGATCAACGGAGAAAAAAACGCATTTCTGTGGTCTAAAAACAACTGGAGAAAGTCTGTCGGTTCTCTAAGTCATCTCGATGCAATTTCTTAATTCGTATTCCCCCCAAGCTTCCCACTTCGGTGCTCGTTTAACATCTAATGCACCGCATACCCTTAGGTGTTGCAATTCTTCGAAACGCTCCTCACATCACCTATAGAGTTTGAAACTATTTCTCCGATAACTTAATGCGAATAAAAGTCGTCGATGGAACTGCTTGGCCTACGTGTTCTCTTCGCTTCATCTACCACTCTGCTGACTTTCCACCATGATTTTCTCAAAGAGTCTGTCATTTACGGGACGCCTGCCAGAGGTACCTCTGTTGAATCAACGCCCAGTCTTGCGTTCTAACCGCACTCACTGTACACCAATACTGTATGCACTGGTCGGTCCACCACCAGACGGATCGACTTATTCTGAGCAGTGAACGGTGGAACTTTTCCATTGTCGTAGGTGGCGTCGGCTATGGTCATTGCAAACACGGACGTATCGCTCCTGTGTCGCCAGCTCTCCGACCAGCAGATTGATGGAAACCTTCGAGAAAAGTATAGGTTTCTCAAGACTTCACACAGCCGTAATGTAACCCAGAGAACACCGGCTATCACTCGGCTGTGCTTCATCTTATCTTGCTAAACTGGACCTATGGTGGTCAACTGACCTCTTTTATGGACTCATGAAAATGTGACCACGTTTGAATAAACCCACTGGAAGAGTTTTCTGGATAACCTGGATAACCTACAGAAGTTTGCACTATGCGGCGTTTGGTTTATGCACACCAATTTTTTCATGAAAAACGGGGAGACTTTCTGGACTAACGGTATTCGCGCACGTCGTCAGTGTGTTCATTAACTGGGTCAAGTCAGGTGATTTCACGAACGTCAGCTGATCAGTTACAGCTGACCACGTGACCGCCTGACCAATGAGCAGCAAGTAACTAGGGCAATGCCTCTGACCCATCTCGATGTTAAATCACGTGGTTATGAGGTAGATTCACAGTTTAGTGCAATGAGCAACCACATGGAAGTTATTCGCAAATAGTGCAAGTCCGTTTTGTATAATTCTGATTAACGAACGTCTGCATGCTTCCAATCGTAGCCACTCGTATGCCTTGAAAATCCTGTAAACCCCTTTGAAGTGTACATACTAGTCTCAAGTGCTAAGGAAACATGATGAAGTAATTGCGCAGTGACTATGATCGCCATAGGAGACAAAGTGAAAGCATTGAGTCGGAAATTACGCAACCATCCCCGTTGAGAAAGCCATTCAGAATAATAAGAAACCTTTGTTACTAAATATTTCTTTCATGCTGAGCAGGCGCGAGCCGGAGGTTTCATACAACCTTAGTGAACGTTAGGTTTAATTAGGAGATCATATTGGCTGAAATTCGTGGACGGCGCTCACTTGATATGTACGAAGCATAGTGTAACAGATGCGTGAATTTCGATGGATTTTGGCCAGTCTTTTAAATCAGTAGTAGCGAAGACTATATTCACAAGATAAAGTGATGCTGTAGCAGTCTGATGAACGCTTCTTTATGCGGTAAGTTAATAACTCCCAAACGTTATCCACAAGTTGCAATTTACTTTCAGAATAAAAAAGTATTCGAAGTGTTCATCCTGTCAGTAAGTTATTGCACTGCCGAAATGGTGTTTCGGCTACCGCTGTGGACTGTGATCGAAAACGTGACGTACTTGATCTAATTTCAGTTTGTAGAGTTGACAGTTTGTACAAAATACACTCATTTGCACACCAATTTGGTCTTAACGGGATACTCAAGTGAATTCTAACTGAATCTCTCGTTTATGGTAGTTTTCAAGAAAAGCTGCTGCACAAAGACCGCTCCATGGTTCATTTTAATATATCGCAGTAGATTTTTTCGAACGAACCCTACCCGTGAGGTTTCTGAAAGCTATTCCCTAAGCCACAACCAGTTTCGCTCTTCTTGAGGCTTATCATGTGGTCGGAGTACCTGAGTTTCCGTCAACCTTATATGTTCTACCTGAACCCAAATTTCACGAAATTCATGACTACAGACTAACTGATTTGCTGGAAGTTATTCAGCGTCCCAATGATCAGCCACACCAGTCTATTTTCACCTGATATTTTCATTACTTTGATTGAATGGAATTTGATTGATTTTTCCAGCTTCAAAGAGAAGTTCAACTCGAATAGACCAAATACCCACCGGTTATCGGAAGATAAATGATGGATAATTCATTAGGCTTTACAATTCGTTAGACTTTACAGGTTTTTGGGTATACCCCAGCATTTACACTTTTCTGGCAGCATGATTCACTTAACTAAATGACGAATTATCTATTCAGACTAACTGCATAGTACCTTAGTGGAATTTTTTAACTGGTATGATTCGGAACTTGGGAGATTTGTCCACTAGAGCTCCCGAAACGAAGTAGTTTTTCAGCGACGTTTCAGTAGGATCGTGCACTTCAATACTCACTAGAACCTATTGCTCACTGCCACGTCTACCGTGAACCAGGGTGAGGTTGTTGAATAAAACAGTGAATGAAGAGCTACGCTGCAACACCGAACGGTTTTAAGCCATCAACTAGGGGAAATGAACAAACACATGCTTCAGATCTTTGGAGTAGCAGTTTCCGCACAAGGAGTCGTCCCACACTAGCTCATCGGTTCACTTCACAATTTTCAGTTGCAATTTTTGGGTTTTGCGCGATAGGTATTTTGTTCATAGCCACACCACTCTCGTTTGAACGGCCGTGTTCCTGTTCCGGCCTAGTTCTTCCGGTGATTTCACACCAAAGGGAAGCACTGGACTCGAGTTTCGCTCTTATTGGAGCTCACCAGTAGTGCATATCCAATGGTCGTGCCGGGATTCGAACCCTGGACATCTGACACGCGAGGCGAGCGTGTACCACTACTCCACCAACGCACGTTGGAAGCATCTGAATTATCACGTCTGAACAAGCGAACGTGTTCACACTTGAGTGATGTGATTGGTG
>NW_008751667.1:2487021-2500626 GCF_000715545.1 Opisthorchis viverrini
GCGAAACTCGAGTCCACTGGTTCCCTTCGGTGTGGACTCACCGAAATAATTACGCCAGAACAGGAACACGACCGTTCAAACGAGAGTGGTGTGGCTATGAACAATTTTCAGTTGATCTGTGCTTCACTTAGGACAGCAAACTGATTGTTCGCCATCATCATCCACATGGTTTACACAGTCGTGGGATGGTCCCAGATCAATGTTTTACCCGTAAACTTTTGGCATGAGACCCAATGTACCGTATCTTCGAAATACGTTATTCCAAATGGAAAATGTAACATTTTTTCACAAAAATTGTGTACATTTTCACAAAATCAACTCATCTACACGGTGCGTTGGTTTTATTGTGAGACCCAACTTTATTCCAGCAAAATGGATGTGCATCTTCCGGTTACGCCGTGAGTGGACGTCGCAATGCAGAGTTCGCGAAAGTGTTAGCTGTATTTTACTCAATTATCCCTGTATGCACCTCGGACACTGTCTGTGCGCTATCGGTGATAACGACACTCCATAAGGATGGGAAAGACACTCTGCTTAGGCATGCGTCCGGCAATGGTTTTTTATCGCTTTCGAATTTACATGATAGAGTCTAGAGCTATCCCTTGTTCCATGTAACCAAATCCTTCCACCCTCCTCAGTTATCGGTGAACAATACAAATGCTTCACAGATGACTTTTTTTATTGTCTCGGCACTGTCGTGGGTGGATAACGGCAGGCGCCCTAAGGTAGCTTCGGTGGATGAAAGCATTTGGAACCAACATAGGTCCAGTTCAAGTTCTTTAAATTATCACGGATTTGGCTGTTAAAGGTTGTGCAAAATCCTGTGAACAAAATCTGTGCGACACTGAAGGAAATTATTGGAGTAAAAACATCCAGAACTGGTCTTGAATATGTCTGAGGCTAACGATTCCTTCCACACATTCGTACGTGCTACATCGTCCCCGAGCTGCAACGCGCCGCCCGGCGTAAGCTCAGTGTTCAGGGGACAGGTAAGCAAATTAACACCTTCAGGCTCAGAATATTGGATGCCCGTACCTTTTCAAACTTTGAAAGCCAAAACATCCCAGCGCGATGTCTGCAATTATCAAAACTGCTAACCTATCTTCCTGAACCACATCTTTCAGGATTTGATACACACAGAGAGCTTTTGTTAACTCCATCAAAGTGGCATTTATCTTAAAAAAAATCATGCCCATTAGGCTCTCTTACATTGAGGCCGACAAGGCAAATGCCTACGACATTGCAATATATATGGTCACCGATGATAGTGATCATAAAATTGCACATGCTCACACTCCATCCTCGGCTAATTCCATTAACGACTGTGTGCTCGAATATTTGCAACCAGTGGTAAGTCGAGCCTCAAGCTGAACGCATAAAATAGTTCTGCTGGTGGTGGTCAATTTTACTAGTTAAGATCGACTAGCTAGGATCAATGGCTGCAAACATCAGCGCTCAAAGATGCATTTACTCAAGTGATATTCGAAGGACTATCGCCGCCCGTGGCCGAATGGTTAAGTGTTCAAAATACTAACCGGGGGATCACGGGTTCGATACTCTCCGGAGTTTCGTAAGATGCGCATTGCTGATGATTCCCAATAAGGATGAAACAGCTGTATCTGTCACGAAGAGACTGGACCTTACCGTGGTGTGACGGTTTGCGCACCTCAGCGATCCATTGAGCTATACTGGAGAGTGTCCCGCGACACTCACAGAGTCTCTCATACCAGGTTGGTCAATGGTTAGAGGTCTGACGAACACAGTCTCCTGGCCCTCCAGGTTGGGGGTTGGAACATGTGGCGACTTGTTCCGTAGAAATGGTAATGCATTTGCATTTCCCGCCAAACACCGCTGCCTTGCGGTTAGGCTTTTGAGCCAAAGGCTTTGGTTGAGGACCCTAATCGTCCTCCTGTCTAGGGGTGGGCGTCCTGGCAGTATCCCAGCCCTCGTACAACCATGACATTCACAACTAACCATACAGCAGTGAAGAATCGGTGTTGAACACTGATGTCATGCTGTCGATGATGATGTCGCACTACACCTCAAATCGATCGCACTGCGATCTCTACACGGTGGGTCTCCTCGATAGAATGCTGCAGGTTCTGTCGCGAGGCAGAGACAGTAAACAAGTGTCTGCCGGATAACACCCTGACCAAAGAAAAAAATGAGGTTCTATATAGCTATCAGTATGAAACGCAACCTACGGTTGCCTGCTTGAAAAATAGAACGTGGTAACCAGCTAACCTCCTATCATATATCCAGGTTCAAGACCAGTGTGTTGGATTGAACTAAAATCTACAGAACACGTTGATGCTACGATGCTATCAAACTTAGCAGTGGTTGGAATTCTATGAGGACCATTGGTTTATCCACACCGATTGCTCAGATACACTTTTTAACGCGCCTGACTCTGGCGGTCTTTGGTGCCAGGCCATCCGAAATGCAAGGACAGAGTGTATAAACTACTGGTAAAAATGGCTGCTATTAGGGCAGCCTCTTTAAATGCTGTTTTGCCCAATCCGTCCAGGTTTGGTTTAAAAATGCATTCAAGGTATCGTGCTTCATAATGTTCACAATGAACTGATACTGGTCCATGAGAAAAAGCCTACAAGGTATGCAGAACCCGTTGCCACTCTGTTCACAGTCCCCAATCAATCGTTACTGCCGTAGGTCATGGGCTGCTGGACGTGAGTGGAAGAGAATTACTGAAACTGGCTGCGCTGCCAAAACAATACAAAGATCCTGTTGAGGATGACGTTTTCAAAGGTGGTCATCCGTCGATCTTTGAACTCCTTCGTAAACTCTGTCGTCTGAGGTGGACACTGAAACTCTAGTCAGTGGCAAAGATGCCTCGGTGATGTTCCTGTAGCCAGGAACAATGAAACCAAAGTAGTTTAAAAGCACCTTGAAATCAACCTGATGCCGAAACCAGACATTTTGCTAACTTTATTCCTACGCCGCAGAGGACTGTGGAAAGATTCTAAAACCAGTCCGAACTACCACACTACACTTCTGGAGCTTAGGTTGTATTGATCATATATTTACACGTCACCATATTTGGGACAACTTTGTAGGCAACTTTGTAGCAACCAAACACAGCGAGGTTCTGAGATTTTTGAGAAGCATTCCAAACAGTTTTGCCACCAAATCATCCTGGTATGTTGGGGAAGCCCACCAACTAGGAACGAAATCCCGTGTCCGCCTAAGTGCTGAAAAGGTTACTGTATTCGACTTGGGAACTGACGTATGGCTGCTTATTTTGCGGTTTATTCGACAACGTAACGTCCCATTTGATTAACTATGTATTCAAGTCCGCTCTGCTATATGAACCAGAGATCTATACAGCGCTGCTCAGTTTCCCCAGTTGAATAAAGGTAGAACTGAGTCGAGGACGTAGCGCGACCATATCGGTAGGTACGCATCAGTTGTTGGGATGGAATCCAATGCAAATGATAAGTTTCGCAGTGTAAACCTAGTTGTGCGAGCCAGACCGATCTATGTCAATTGTAAACAAGTCCAGGATCATTAGTTCTGTCGACTGGTCAGGATAGAGAAGAGATCAGTCGCCGGTATCACAACACTAGAAGATAATCAGTGCCCCTATAGAGGTTCGGAAATCAACCTTTCTATGGGTCGTCGTGCATACCCAGTGGTCGCCTAGTCTGTACCCTAGATTTGCATGTTAAATTGGCCCCTTTCGGTTGGTAGTACTCAGAGACGCGCGGTATTCGATCGCTGCAGTCTTCGGTGATGGAGTGATACAGTATTCAGTGAATATTTCAGACCTTTCTAGACTGTTCCTGGTCTCCCCAAGTTCATTCAACAACCACATGTTCGTTGACTTGGGCACGTACCCAGCGCACCTGAGTGCATCGCTATCTGTTGACTTGATTAGAATGACGCTACCGGATGGGCTTGACAGTCCGGATGTCGTTGATGAGGACAGGTGTTATCCAAGCTGTGTTTTCTTCCGCATCCCTACTTTCGTCGTAGTATACAGAGTCCACATGACCAACACTTTCTGTGCTACGTTGGAAGGGGGACTTGCGCTTCTGAAACACCCAGACGGGTCCCTGTTAGAAGTTAACTGTGGTTCTTCGAAAGCAGTTCCCTCCAAGCCAAATCCAACAGGACCGTACTGATGAAGGTTGTTCTCTCCAAGAGGAACTTGGTTACGCGTTCCTACATTTGTTCTCTTTCTTAGGTTGCTAGTGTATCCAAGTTTCAGTCGAGCATACCAGTACCCTTTTAGTATGATTGTGCGAAATTCTTTAGGTTGTGAAGACAACATATCAATCAAAGGGGATCAATTGTGTTGTCCCTCACAATATCCTGTTCATTCACATGATATGAAATTTGGTAGCTGCGGCGGTTTTTGGATAGTGAGCTAAACAAACAGGACTGCCCTATATCCTTTGTCTCGCAGACTCATTGGCTGACTGATGCACCGACTGACTGACTGACTGGACCTGGTTGTCCTCATTTTTACTTTTTTTCAGACATCGCATCAGACCGTGAACTGGGGCAACAGACTGCCGTCGAGAAAAAATGCCATCGATTTAAGGACAACAAAGGAAGCGGTCATTTTGCACAACTCTTTCATACGATCAATTCCCATTTCTCAGGTAACGAACACATTCTTCATTTTGCAAAAAAACCGACGATTTTTCATCCTGGTTAATTTGGTTGTCTATATCGACAAGAATAAATGAACCAAACTCAGTCGGTGTTTCATGCTTCCGCTTAAATCCCAGTCGCTTTAGACTAGGCAAAACCAATAACCTTTCATCAAACTGGCTGGTTGTTCAGCTGATTGGCGAACCTGAAACGCTGAAATGCAATTTAATGTTCTTAGGGAGGATATTTCTATATTTAGTAGGGACTTGTCTATGAATCCATAGCGGATTGGATGGTGTGACCTAAACACGCAGCAAACACTTAAATACGATACTGTGAGTTCCGCGTGTAAGTAAATTATCCCCAAACTTATAATAACAGGCATCTGGTTGTGCACTTTCTACTCGCAGCAAAAAGGTCATGTGACACAGGCGGGCAGGATACGGCGAATTCCCATGAGAGAATTCGCTGGACTGAACATAATTCACTTGGTTCACATGGCATAAGCTAATAAAATAACGACGAGACCCTGAATTCTGGTACGTAATAGCTCATTTACGAGGATACACTTCAAATTGGTGTAAACACTATTGGTAGCTGGGCTTCCTGGATTCCTCTGGATTCCCGCCTACTGGAATAATTCTGGCGAATGGTAACCGTTCTGCATCGTCCCTCGGTGGGTTCTCATTTAATGGTGGTGAGTTAACAAAGTCGTCCAGAATGTTTTTGGTGTTCCGTACTTTCTATATCGAGCTAACAACAGGAAGAACCTTGACTGCTGTTTCCGCTGCTATGCTCAGCGTCGGAAAAGGACTCACAGATAAGGAACACAACAGGTTTATTGCGAACAAGCGAGTGCAACACTTACAAGAGACCTCAGGCTATATGAATTTTACTTTCATCGACCAAGGTTTTTGTTGAATTGATTGAATGCTTGATTGGCCTGAATGCTTGCCGGCTTTCCTATTGAGATTTTGGTGGAGTTTTAGGATCTCAGTAGGTTCCGGGCGTTGTGGGGTTGCTTTCAGGAATCTGACCTTCCTGATAAAACCAATAAATCACAGTTACAACTATCGTTCAACATTCCCTTCTCCTTGTATATGACTCATTTTGGTCTGATGCCTGCTTCAGATGGCACTTAAGGGAGACATTTGTAATGAACGACGTTTAGTCAGTAGACTCCAGGATAACTCAGGGCACTGGGTTGTCGCACAGACATCCAAAATCCAGTAATGTGATTCTCATGAAGGTACAGAAGATGTCCTCACTAGCAGGCAAAACGTCACCGGCGCACTAGCTCTTTGTTGAACTTCCGCACACTAAAACTGGTCAGATTCGTCGTCTTGAGCTCCTTACTATCCTGTGATAACCCTTCCTACTCCCAACAGACTCACTTTGGAAGGACGCGGTAGTTTAGTATTTGTCCAGAATGGTGTTAATAAGGTGGAGCCAAATGAGCATGCAGCTAATCTAGTTTTGAGTAGCTTTATTTCTTCCACAAAGTAGTATATTCAGTGTCGTCCCCAACGAGTAAATCAAAGAAGTGTGGCTTTGTCATAAAGCAAACTACTCACAAGGTTGCTGAAAACTCTTCGACAGCCCACGGACGGTTTCGCCCTTCTTGGGGTTCATCAGGTAGGCGCAGTCCCCGAGTTTCCGTAAACCTTATGATCCACTTGAACCCAAATTGGGCTGTTTCGAGATATACACTCATTTGCAAATCAATTTGGTTTTCATGGGAGGCTCAATTGAATCTCTCGTTTATGATATCCTCCAGCTGAATGTGCTGCACCCAACTGAAACATGAGGTGGCCTGTGTGCAGCACATTCATAAAAGAGAGATTCAGTTGAGTCTCTCGTGAAAACCAAATTGATTTGCTGTTTTACAGGTGTTCACATTCCAGACCCACGATATTATTCCCTAGGGTTCTGATAACTAGCATATTAGTTCTTGTTCCAAACTTGTCACTGTCACTATCGTACTTCTAACTGTCGTACTATTAGAAGCCAGCCCCAGATACGGAGGCAGGCGTTTGTATTGGTCGAATAGGGATACCCCCAGAGGACCTGCTTGAGGAACTAGACCGGTAGACATCATAAGCAGAACTCCTGGTAAGGCAGTCTTATTAAAATTTGCCCATGAGAAACGACATAATTTGTTGCTGTACCGTCACCTGCTGTGACTAACCGCTCCCGTTCACTTGCCAGGTATCTTCAACAGTAAAAAGTCTCCTGGAAACCAACATTTTCCGATGTTCTGTGGTATATCACTGGTCAGGTCACGCACAACCATCATCCCCAACCGATTGCACATCTGTTGTGATTTTCACACAGGAAAATTGAAAAAAAAACAATCTATCGTTTATGGTCTCACCGAGAGGGCAGCACATAGTGTCTCATGATTAACAGTACTGATTCGTCATTTGACCTGAATTTGTCACGAACTAACACGCAACGGTAACTACTGAAACTGAAAGCTCAAAAGTAGCACGTCAATTAACCGCGGCTATTTGAAAATAACCACCATGTTCCGGGAAAAAGTGACCCTTGGAAGTTCTCTTTGCCGTAGTCAGATCCTACGATTTGAGACAGCCATTAAACACCAAACAATCTAGCCTGATGCCATTTTATGGACATGGGTAATTTGGAATCCTTCATTTTATGTCTAAAACGAGTTGTGTTCACTGGACCTGGGTAGTTAGATAAATCAGTTCCGGACTTGGCGAAATACACTCATTTGCAAACTAATTTGGTTTTGCGATAGACTCACTTGCAACCCAGCTGAATCTCTCGTTTGTGATGTTCTCAGGCAACTGAATGTGCTACCCCAGGCCGCCTCATGTTTCAGTCACTACGATATTCAAGATATCGCGATACATATATATTTTTGTAATGTACTATTCATAAGGTAGCTGAGAACTCCTCGACAGCCCACGACCGGTTTCGCCCTTCTTGGGTCTCATCAGGTAGGCGCAGTCCCCGAGTCTCCGTCAACTCTATGTTCTACTTGAGACGAAATTGCACGAAATTAGCGAAATACACTCATCTGCAAACTAATTTGGTTTTGCGAGGGACTCACCTGGAACTGTTTCCAGTTCCGGACTTATTCTATACCCTGAGCAAATGGCTAGTCACCCGCCAGTGGCCTTGCAACCTTCCCAGTATGTTACAATCACCCCAACCGAGATAGTCTTCTTGAAAAGCAGAATGAACCTTTCTGTTACGATCGACCCGGCACCTGGATTTGTTTGTTCTCAAGCTTATTGATGTATCTATTTCAAAGGAAATGGATGAGTCGGTGTGTTCTTTGGGTCATCTGCGGACGCAAAACGTTGATTCTCAGGTTAGATAAAGTTGTTTTAAGCTATATGAATGCCAGCAGATTTTAATGCACTTAGCTAACCCCCAGGGTAAGCTGCAAAGCAGGTATCAACAGAAGGATATCTGTGGAAGATAGGGGGCGGCGTGGCATTCAGGTGACTGGTTCTAGGTTTAAACTGCAGCTAGGTACATCATTTTCCGCATGCGATCTTTACCTGAGATTCAGGAAGTCTTGAAACACCTCAGATTTACGAAAGGATGAGACGCTCAGAACAGCACGTAAACAAGTGCTAATAATCATACTTTGACCTGAATAACAATTGAATGTTCATTCTGGATGTCCCTGCATTCGCAAACCACGTCACAGTTCCATTAAATGATAGAATTAAGTCCATACCTGCTTGATGACGCTATCGAGAAGTTGGAACGCGAGGGAAATCGTACGGAAGTGACAAGAATCAAAGGGCTCAACTACTTCGTTCTGTTCTGCAGATCTGATAAGCTAAGTGAGGTTGACTAGGCCTCAGTTTTTTGGACACACCTTGTTCAGGGACGTATTGAATGGGCCGGCTCATAGCCCATACGTTTGCCTCTGACTACTGTGTCCTACCAGTAATGATTTGAGAGAAAGGTGCTGCATAGAAAACTGGCAAAACCAACCCTACCAGTTTTGACAGAGTACCCAAAAATAGTTGTTTCAAGAGGTGGGTTGGTTGAAACATCATCCATATTACGGGAGTTCTGTCGCTTTTCAAGAATGCCTGATGTGATACCATGTCTGCTCATGCCTCTATAAACTTAACAATGTTGTAAAATGTTACCTTCACTTCAGGACAACTGGGAAAGCCTGTAACGACAGAGAAGAATGATTTGAAAAACGATCAATAGACTGATCAATCGGTAGCTACAGACCATGAGTTAGGAAATTATCAAGTTCGGTTGACGAGATCTGATACTAACTTGAAAAACCATCACGTAGGAAACACACAATACTCGAATCAAAACACGATCCTCACATCCTCAGTTGTCAATTCACTTGTTACGCCTAAAGGGCAACCACTAGCTAAATCATTCTTCAGTTGTAGGATCCACTTGATGGCACAGCGTTAATCCGATTTCTTTTCTCACGTATGACAATTTGGTCACAGTTTTCAGACCACGCTTTCAGCCATAGATTCCGAATAAACTAATGTCAGTTCAAGGGAAGTGAATTCAATCCAAGCTCGAGAGTTCACAGGTAAACAAATTTGCAGGTTCAATAAGCTACTGCGCGTACAGTCGAGCAGGAGCTTGAACTTCCAAAATTGTGGAGCTCCAACGAGTTCGCCAACAGGGCGGGGAGATCCATAGTCTGTGGATAACAGTGACTACAAAGGTGATAAGCAGTAAGCCCATCGTCATGATAGGTAAGAATAGACATCTGCAGAAGGTTAAAGCACCCAGCTGATGGACTTTACAGTCAGCTGAACAGTGGCCCGACCAGATCGAAAATGAATAGGAATATGGTGAAAATGGATGGGAATCATGATAAAGCATCTGGAGCAAGACAAAAAGTGTGATCTCATCACGGATGTTGAAGATTCGCTGGACAGATGGTTAGATATGTGTAATGGCGGACAGAGTAGGTTCTCCAGTCCATGGGCTACTCAAGTTAGAAAACCGGTGATGAGGAACTGAACAACATTCATTGGGATTTTTCGCCACGTTGCCAACAAAGTTGGGGGTCGGGAGACGAGGCTGTTGTTACTTTTGATGTCGTCTCCGTGTATACGAGTTTCCGGAATGTAAGCAAACGTTCAAAACTTAAAACCGAAGGATTCACTCGATTACTGATCACCTTGCTCCACCACTTTGCCCAAGAGAACATAACCTGCATTAGATTTTCACAGAGTAGGCGCTATTTTGTCTGATATTCTCACAACTTTATCAACCTTTAAATTCGGGCTGCCAACTATTCAGCTTGATCTTCTCGAGACAATGGTATACTACTATTACTATGCTTATTTAACAGATAGATTTTTCCAAGCCGTTGATGACTAGGGTCCCAGTAACCGAAGCTCGCTGATGATTTGATATTTGGATATTTGAGGTAAGAACCAGGTTGTTCTCAGCAGACACCTGCCGTGCACAGTGGCACTAAGAGTCAGACTTTCATGCCTTACTCTCTGCACCCGTGGGCCAGGTCACGCACCACTTCCATGTGGGTCGGTCCTTGAAGTCAAAGACACAGGATACCATCCCATAAATGAGCCATTTTCCCCAGGCTCAGCAGTTCAAAAGCTCGACATTCCAGCATACGGGATGCCACGAAGACGGGAAAAAACGTCTTGAAACCTGAAACGTGAGGACTCCTGAATAAGGACGGAAGAGACAGGCCTGGAAGATGAACTGCTCTTATTGCAAAAGAATGCTACAGGATAGATATCGCTGAACTCAGTGAGAACCGACTTGCTGAGTAAGAAAAATTACAGAAGGCTGAATCTGAGTGGAACAACTCAAAAAAGTGGATCTGGACGCGCTGTCAAATTCGTAGTTGCAGATCACATGGACATAGGATGAATCAATCCAACTGCACCCATTCGAAAGTGATGGCAATCCACTTCCGGCTGTCAAGGGCAAAGTTCGTCACATCTGTCAGCATCTGTTGCCATACAGTGCCGTACTCAGACGAAGAAAACAGCAAATTTCACGATCATTTGCAGGGCCTGTTAGGACCCACATCTCCAAATGACTCCTTCTTTCTGTTGGACGACTTCAATGTTCGGATTGTTAGGTATGAGGAAACTTGGGAGAATATACTGGATACATTTAGAATCGGATCATTGAACAACGACAATGGAAGACTGCTAGTGATGTGCGTAGCATTAGAATTTCTAATAATAAACCAGTGGTCCAATGTGCGCACAGACAACGTATCGAATATGCCTGTGTGCTGGTCAGAAAAGTGATTCGTGGAGCTGCATGCAATATGGACCATTCCTTAATGTATGCCCAATGATACGTTGCACTCGGAATACTGTTACGCTGCTGACTAGGAATAAACTAAGAAGAAACACAGACGATCTCAGTCCCTAGCCATCCATTTTCCATTCAATTTTTCCCGATTTTTCTACGTTTACTCGATATCCTGTGATCATGAACATAAATTCTCAAGTTCAAAAGACTCCTTCGGCACGACACTCAAAAATCGATGACGCTTACCGTGTTATTCCAGTTATTTCGAGTAGAAAGTACGGTTAATTAAGGCAATGAATGAATTTACGCCCAGTTTTCTTCCTAAGGTGGACTTCCATGTTACCATCTGATCCTTTTTAGTTCCATCTTACCAGATCACTCATCAGAAAGAAGATTTTTGGTTGACTATCTTACGGAGGAAGTTCACTTACCTTGACAATGAATCCATAGGTTAAAGAACTGAAAGACGTCAAAAGAGTTATTTTCTAGTCCTTCTAATTTATCTTGACTAGTGGAGGACGTGAGATCATAGCCTCAGGGTAGGAGAGGTTTCTGTCGATTTATTCATTGCTTTGCAGATAATGGACGCCAGACTAGCATGCAGGTTATGTGCTATAGATAGAAAATGCTGTTAATCCACCATAGTCAAGTTCTTCTTTGCAGCTCGTGTAACTGGTTGGAGGACTGTCACTAGATAATATCCTACAGACAGTTTCTCAAAAGAAGCTAATTCATGATCTACACGAAGGCTGTTTTTTTACTTCCTGGATTACTGGGATCAGAATAGAATCACCCCCAACACTTTGTAGTTCTTTAGTACTGACTACACCGAATTGTTCGTATGCAACGCAGATGTCGGATGTGGCATTGTCATCCCTCGCCACAATCGACCGTTTGATTACCACTCCATTGTGTTTACTTATAGGAGTTCGAGTAGTCAATAATATTTTAGAAAGTAGGGTTTTTGCATCGGCAGTGCCCTCCCAAGTAATGTACGATTAAGACAGCGTAATCCAGGGTTCGCGGATAGATGGTACTCCTAAAATATTGATAGTTCTAGTCAAAACAACCAAATTCTTCCCATTAGATTGGTGTATTCTCGAACCATCACACAAAGCCTAGCTTCAGTAACGCGATTCCAAAAGAGACCACTTTTACATAGATCTTGGTTTTACGCACCGTTTTGTAACCGAGGTACTACTTTTTGGAAAACTGCACAAAAGTCGCGAGTGAGGGAAATGAACTCAGTCTAACGTGCACGAATGATCCCTAATGTTTCTTCCGAGGCCAAATCAGTAGAACCTTCATCTCTGATTATCCCTAACATGAGTAGTACACACTTGCACGCGCTTACTAAGTGTCATAGCTTTCGGTCTCTGACTGTGCGTGCCAAAACAAAAATTAATCAAGGTTAGTGCCGAAGAAAAATTTTGGGCAGAGAGCATGAAATGTTTAGGGATAATCGATGAAACAGAGCATCTGACTAAGTACTAGTTCCAAGACAATGATGGGATTCTATTGATCCAAAACGTTCAGCGCCTTATGACGAGCAAGCAACGCCCGATTCATAAGAATTTAGCTTATGCCAACTATGATGAAAGAATTCCGAGTGCTTTGTAAATGTCCTTTACTTATAACTGTAGAGGCCGCGCAACTGAGCATTTCTGGGTCCAGCCGCGTACTACCGTCTTCTGAGTCTTGTCGAGCCCACCTGAGTTTCAGACAGGTGCTAATGAGTATGGCCCAGTTTGAAGCAAATCGTCAAAGGAGATAATACCATATCAAATATCATCTCCGTTTTTAGTAAAACTGCCTCCTGTATGCGGCAATGCTTTATAAAAACGGTCGAGTTATACTGAATGCTTTTCATTACCGAAGGATCACTGGAATTTACAAGAGACCAACTTCAAACCGTCCACATGTCCAAAAAGCTTGACTTGATTCAGCCAGGAACAATGTAAACTACCAAATGAACGTAGCAAGCTTCTTGCTCCACTTTACCGGAGGCTGATCCGTGTGCCATGATATATTTTTGCTTGTCTTCATATACACATGGCACTCATTACTTATGTCTTTTGTGAAGGGCTGTTGTTACAGGTTCAAGTAGAGGAATACTGCCTTTCGGAACGCAGATTTACTAACCACACATCAGAATATTATAATGAGTGTGATGACGATGATGCGACGAGAGATCATACAGCAAATACAACTACTCACGTAGTACATTAGTAACGAGAGAAATCTATCCCAGCTTGCGCGGCTCATGAAAGATTATCTTCGCAGTTTCTAGCCATCTACTACAACACAGTGGTTCATAATCCGTCTACAATGAACACACACCCCAGTGCTTGTTTGCTCAGTCACTGTCTGGACCATCATCATCACTGTCAGCTGTAAGAACCGCGTACTTGTCGTACGGTGGTTGTAGCTGCCACAGTTTCGTTCACCGATGATTTGGGGAGTTAAGGCAGGTAGCTGTGCATTGGAAGCGGGAGCCGATAAATTAGTGCTTAAACAGAGCAGTCAGTGGACTGTTAATTGGGGAAATTGGGAAGGGAATTATGCATTGAAGGCAATAGCTTGGATGCATGAACGCCATTGAGGGTGTGACTGGGTCATGTCTGACAATGTCCCTAGCCATTGATGTGGCCCGTCTCGGGGTCCCCATCCAGGAAGACGGCAGTGACCAGCGCAGCTGAGTTTGCTGGTAAT
>NW_008751667.1:2500780-2514194 GCF_000715545.1 Opisthorchis viverrini
GGTGTGGGGGGGGGGGGGGGTAGGTAGCTGCGCATTGGAAGCGGGAGCCGATAAATTAGTGCGTAAACACAGCAGTCAGTGAACTGTTGAGTGGGGAAATTGGGAAGGGTGCTATGCATCGAAGGCAATAGCTTTGATGCATGAGCGTCATAGAGGGCGCGACAGGGCCATGTCTGACAGTGTCCCTAACCACTGATGTGACCCGTCTCAGGGTCCCCATCCAGGAAGACGGCAATGACCAGCGCAGCTGAGTTTGCTGACACTGTCTGGACTACGCAACAACGAATTCTGATTGTGCAGTCCTTCCTAAACCGGGTGTGGTTTAACAGAATTAAATGAACGAAGAGATAGTGCATGATGGATAATTTGTGATGAAGTTAACGGAAGTGACGAGTAGTAGTCCTGAGGATAGTCGAGTATTGGCACACACATCGAAGTTCGAGTTAGATTTGCTGAAATGTGGACTCTATGTGTGGACCTGTAACGAAGGTAGCGGAAGTGACAAGTAGTAGTCCTGAGGATAGTCGAGCATTAGCACACACATCGAAGTTCGAGTTAGGTTTGCTGAAATGTGGACTCTATGTGTGGACACTAACCAAGCCAGTTGGTGTCCAGTGACCGGATAGCTCAACGACCGACAGACAGTCTGTGTGAAGTAGTCCGTATCACAACCATTCGTGAGTAAAACCCGGATCCATCGGGAATTTTTCTTATCAGAACGAGAGGTGTTGTTGCGCACTAGTTGCAGCAGTGTAAACCGTGGGTGACTTGCATAAAATGATGGTAGTTTAGAAGAACGTGTGACATGATCAACAAGGAAAGTTGCCTTTCAATTTCAGCCAATTGGCATTGCAATTGCACCGTACTCTGTTCACGTAAAGTAGGCCCATCCAATGTAGTGTGCGTCAAGTCTGCTGATTTTGTCGACAGATCATGTTGGAGATTAGGAGTTTTGCTGCAGCGAAGAAACGTGAGAACCACCGAAGAAGATCAAAAAGAGGAATAAGACAAATAGACTGAGAACGAGCGGAACGTGGTAGACGAAGGTCATCAAAGTAAAAAATTATTGAATTCACAAGGACTGACGAAATTGGCATGAGAGAAGCAATCAAATAAAGTGGCAATGAGGCAATGCATTGGTCAATCGTCAATTGATTATCCAGCAAATTTTCCTCGGTTTCAACTCAGCTGGACAAAAAGCTGTGGTTTATGCTCCATCCTTAAAGTAAGAGTCCAACTTCGGTGACGTACAACGACTGCGGAGCAGCGTAACGCGACGGGACCATAAGCTTTGTAGCGAATTACACAACAAGCTGACAATTTCACAGGGACTGACAGACTGAGTGGTTTACAATCTCATGTTTTTTTGCTAGAATAATCTTCTTGATCTGGCCTGGCAATTCTGATAACTCCAAACCAGTGGGTAGAGAAGCGCCTGACAGAAGTTTGCCTCTTATTAGAGCTCATCGGGAATGGGCGTTTTTCATCGGGCTAGGATTGAAACTACGGATAACTGATGTGAGAAGAAGTGTTAACCACTACTCTATCGTCACGAAGTGAACCCAAATGAAGTCTCTCACTGATTGGGCTAAGGTATTCCTGCTTCAGCTACGTAACTGGTCTGCCGACCCAGCCGAAGTCTCCCACCTGACTGGGCTAAGGTGTTCCTGCTTCAGCTACGTAACTGGTCTGCCTCATGCCTCGTATGACTACCCAGCAGCTGTTTTTGTATGTCGATTGATTAGTACGCCTGTCAGGAGTTTCAAGTAAGATGCACCAAGGACGTTTCAAAAGTGCAGGACAATTTCCCAATTATTCTTGGGGTGTTAGTGAATTCTTAGGTTTCGCCTCCACATCAGATCCATATGGAAAGTTCAACTCCAAATAACTCCGTACTAATTCGAAGAATCGTCAGATGTTACGTGGATTTCGTGGCTCACTCAACCTTAAAGTAGTTGCATTGTTTTCTTTTCCTGCGATTCTATGTAGAACGCAATAGTGTTAACGCCACCAATTATGGTGGTAAAAAGGAAAAAAGTGCGCACTTTTATGCAACAGCCTACATGTTATCGCTGTAGTAGTTATTTACTGTATTTTCACAGCTAATCAAATTTTGCCACTCCAAATTTTCCTCCTACGTCATCAATGGACAAGTCTAAATGATTAAAACTGGCTAACCGCAGGGTTCAAAAGCCAAGCGTCTAAAGATCACTAAGCAATCGGTCAATAAGCATAGTTTGCATTCTTTGCAGTGCAGAAAATGAGCACATAATCATGTACAATACATTGACACTTGCAAATAGTCGAAGAAATATGAAACAATCAACAATATTACATTGGTTTGTCTGATTAGAGTATCACGCAAACAAAATTAAATTTATCTTCTGCTTTTTTTCGGAATATCCCAGTTAACAATAGCAATTTACCGTCAATTTTTCTGCCACTACACAAAATGTCCTGCCATATGAGAGATTTCCGAAATGGATTTTGCAAAATCCCCATCGCACTGACAAGTCAAGCAAACTGTCACGTCATGATGAAATTTAAATAATTTTGGAGAAAATCAGCATTCCACTAAGTAAGTTATTTTATACTGGTGGCTAACCGTTATGCTGCAGTTGACTTTCACGAGTATTACTACGTCATTATTATTGGTGTACATCAACAGAACCTTCAGCAATTTTAATGTAATGCAATATTCAGCTTTATCTAAACAGCTCATAGCTTAATAACCACGGGGACCCTCGATAGATGAACTAATTACACTGCATAGGTTGCGCTGGCTTGGCCACGTGTTGCGTATGCCAGTCGATCGACTTCCTCGAAGGGCTCTTTTCGCACAACCACGTGAAGGGTAGAAGAGATGGTCGAACAATGACTTGGCAGCGAAGTGTAAAAGCCATTACCAGCAAACTCAGCTGCGCTGGTCATTGCTGTCTTCCTGGATTGGGACCCCAAGACGGTCCACATCAGTGGTTAGAAACATTGTCAGACATGGCCCAGTCATGCCCTAACTGGCGCTTGTGCATCTAAGCTATTGCTGTCAATGAATAGCTCTCTTCCCAATCCCCTCACTTGACAGCCCACTGCCAGTGTTGGATTTATGCACCAAGTTATCATCTTCCGCCTGCAATGCGCAGTTACCTACCCTTTTCCTAAATCGTCGGTGAACAAAAATATGGCAGCTACAACCACTGTATGATGAGTACGCGGTTATTCCAGCTGACAATTATTTTCTTTGTAACTCCGAAGTTTTATTGAGCGTCTTTACCAAATTTGGCAGCCAAATCCATCACAAAGACCAACGGTTGGCAAATGAAAAAAACCTGTTGCCTAAATTATAACTCTTCTACCACTTGCACTAATTTCTATCGGGCTTTTGTTTTTTAGCGAGCAATACTATACTAAGGTGATAAAAAACTCCCATTTTTTTAATCAACATTTCTGTTCCAAATTGTACTGAACTTTGATACCACTTGCGTTTTTAACATCGTATTTTTGCCTAAATATGTTTTCTGTAGTATAAGGGAAGTGAGTTCTAGGCAAAAAGAGGTTTATTCTTTGGCGAGCTACGTATATGATTGTATATAACAAGTTAACCAGTTAAGAAAGGAGAAAATGGGGGCAAAACAATATGTACCTTATTTACAATATAGATGCGCATTGGTGTTTTGGTTAATAAAGGATTTGGTGTGTGCTATGATCAGTTAATATACGGACAAAGCATCGGTGAACGGAACTGTGGCAACTGCAACAACTGCACGACAAGTGCAGCCGACAGTGATGATGAGACCAATCTAGATTATTTCAATAAAAATAGCCCAACAAGTTTGTAGATGGTTAAATTAACTATGTTGATAATAAATAGATTGCATAGTACAGGGCGTCTCATAATAAACGCAAACTTCAATTGGATAATTAAACGTAGCCAGTTGAAAAATGGATAACAAAATTTTTCAACATTAGTAGCCATATAAAAGAGGTTTTGTGTGCAAATGTTAATATGTTTTGTGTACGATGATTGTCAACACGCGCATTAAAATTATTAAAATCTGTTATTTCCTTGGTGAAAGCGTCACCGCTGCACTTTGTGGTTACAAAACAGTGTCGATCATTACACGCTTGATTGAAAAACTTAAATCCACTGAATCTGTAGTGGATTTTCCTGGCAAAGGGATAAAATCTGTGAGTGATGAAAGAGCGCCCATTGTACGGAATATCGTCGAGCAGTTTCAGTCCCAGAGCGCCATGGCATATTCGTCAATATTTCAGATGTCCCAGTTGACCGGCATTCCCCGCGACAGCGTGCGTTGTATTATGAGACGTCACCTTCATCTCTACACTATCATTTCACTTTATTAAAAAACATCGCAAAAGAAGACAAAGAGCAATGTGTCACTTTCGCTAACTGGTTGCAGCACAATGAAGAAATCGATCCCGACATTTTATGGAGCGATGAAGCAAATTTTTCTGTGGGTGGCATAATCGACAAGCACAATTGTGTGATATGGTCTCGTGAATCTCCTCAAGAGTATACCACTCATAATCTCCATTCCTGTTATCTCTGCGTGTGGATGAGATCCTCTCCAAAGTGTCTCCTGCATCTCTTTGTCTTTGATGCTACGGTTTCCAGCGACAGTTGCCTCCATATGCTGCAGACACATGTTATCCTGCAACTCAAGCAGCACATGAAGTCATCGACCGTTTTTTAACATGATGGCGCTTTACCTCACGACTCAAACCAAGTGAAAACTTACCTCCAAAAGCAATTTTCTGATAAGAGAGTCATTGCTCGTGGATTTCTAATTTATGGTCCACAAGGCCACCCGATCTCACACCTCTGGATGATTGGTTTAGAAAAATAACCAAGGCTCGCGTATATGATTAAAATAAACCGAAGAATTTGGTGGAGCTAAGAGCAAGAATTAAAGAAAAGTGTGCACGAGTGACGCTTGAAGAAGTTATACATGCTGTATTTCACATCTCATACCGCCTCCCACTTGTTATAAAAGAAGGGGGCGGTTTCTTTCAACATTTTTTGCAATGCCAGTTTGTTTAAAGTAAACCTCCATAATGCAAGTGTATCCATATAAAAAATAAATGAATAAATTGGTGTTAAAGTTTTACCATAGGATTTTTTTGCGTCTATTATAAGACACCCTGTACTATTTTGTCAAGCTGGTCTTGTTTCACTGGATACCATTAGAAACGCATTTGTCCCAATCATCATCCTCATCATCATCGTCATCAAAGACAGAAACATCAGTGTTGGCACTGACGCTCAGGAAAAGCACAACCGTGAGTTTCGTTTATTTATATATGTATAGTTATATTAAAAGCCCTACACTGAAAAGAACAGGAAAAGAGTAGGTGAGGGACTGGACCTGGTGCTGGCCTATGTCGAGCATTCTGACGTGCCTACACCTCCAACTGCTCAGTCAGACAATTTCATAATGTATTCAAGATGGTTTGAGAACCCTTTCAGAGTTAGTTGTTTTACTGGATGGTTTCGGTTCGTGTATTTAAGCACCATACTGTAAGGCAAGATGCAAAGCATGCAACCCTGAATAAATAAACAAAATCAAAAGGCAACAACAACTTGTTTGTCCGTTTTATTATATTGTAGAATAGGTACACTTGCGAGCAGGCATCCGAAGACGGCACTTAAGACAAATTGAGCTTCTTTGACATGCCGGAATAAAGCAAAGAGAAATGTTGTCTGCATTTGAATGAAGGCTGTGATAACTGTTTTTCCTCGCCATTGATCAGATGCAACATCTGTATAGGACAAACTGTCCGAACTTTCTGAGAGGCGACAATCTTAATGCGGAAACTTGGATCTGTGCATTCCAGTGAAGACCACGAAGCACCTCTATGAACAAGTCACATCAATGCGCAGTTTTTTTTGTGAAAGTCGATGGAGTCCGCTTGTGAATTTAGCTTGAATGTAAACATCATACAAATCACTTAACACCTAATAAATCAAGGGTATCTGCTTGCGCTAACCTGTACCAAGAGTTTGAGGTTCACAACCTGATATTCTTCACTACTGGCGACCCACACGTGAATGGCTTCTAGGAGATAAATGCACTTATCCTTGAAATACTGTTAATACTTTGAAGTAGCACTCTGACTTTTTATTTTTGAGTTGTCTACATGAATGATCCTGAACATATCAGCTAAACTGACCTACGATGTGTGCGCGGACTGTTTATCACGATTGCGACCGTGGTCCTATTAAAGTGTTCGTATTTTCCCTTTGCAAAGTTGAAAATAACACTCCTGAAATTTCAGCAAATACACCTGAAAGCACCTGCGCAAACATAGACAGACAAAGCTTCTTATACCCCTGAAGCTTCCGCTTACCTTAGGACGGAAAATGTCTGACGTATGCAACATCGGTTGACTAACAACTGCCAGTACGTCTTTGGCAACCTAGTAAGCAACTGGCGCGACGTAAGGGTCTGTGTGGCTATTTATGTCGCGCCGCTTGATCAGGACACTTAGTTCCAAACCAAGATTCCCCCACTAACGGAAGGTGTCGTTCAGCTGGATGGACGATGGTACATTCAAACAACCAACGGTTACGAGAAGCGGATAAGCGTTTAAAGTGTAAGCAGGCGTCGAAGCAATCTTAAACAGACAGACTAATATAAAAATGCACATTCAATCTTAGGGTTAATAGTATAAAGCCTCCTTCACAGGAGAGACTTATGACGGCCCTAAGTGAACAACCCCCACACTTTCCCTAACCACCGATTTTATCCAGAGTTCGTTCATTATCAGAAAAATAAGACATTCTAGTCTTTTTTCGCTTATCCAATCTTATCCGAATCCCAGAAAGAACTTAACAAAATGAAGTTTATTGTCAGGTTTAATCAAAATAATCTTGTATAAAAATTAGAACAATGTATTATATTTATTGTGGCACATAGCCTGACAAGGAATTTTCATGTCTCACTGAAATGAAACCGACAAAATAAAATTCATGAAAGCAGATTTGGATGACATGTACCAAGTCACAAAAATGAACGGTTACAGGATGACAACCGAGGTTATTCTTGTTCATGAGCAACGTGTAATCCAGCTAAAACGCGTGGAATGTCGTCGTCATATCTCCCTCTATGAAGGCATGAAAAGGAACTGAACGCAGCGCCGCTGAAAAAAGAGTGAGTTCAAGAAACGGGCTTTAGGTTCAGCAACGCGCCGGTGTATGCGTGCCAAAGTTGTAAACCTTTAACCTTCGTTAACCGATTGTCCGGAAATTTCGAGGTGCCGTTGGTAACGTCACATTCATGATGGTAGTTTTGAATTTCAGGTGCAATGTGATAATTTACCTTCCTGGAAATTACCGGTTCACATTCTGGTACTGTTCTGCAACAAGCGGGTTTGTTTTTTATTCTCTCAAGGTGATCAGCCTTCTCGCATACTTCTCTGGACCTTTTGCATGATTCTTGTAGTTCCTTACTTCCTTCTTTATAGAAAAAGCCGTATGTCTGATTGGTTGTGACCGGTCTTTCCTTGATGAAGTGATTGAAAGTCTGTGGACCTTTGTACTCTTCCATTTGAAACGGCGCGGTTGCTATGACTGCCACTTAACTGATTTCTGCCAAGTTCATAAGCAGAACAGAAGATTCGCACAGGATTAGGCAACAAAAGAGAATCATCATTTAGAGCATAGCACAACATCCTATAAACATACTCTCACTTACTCTAACAGTTTCATTTCGGTTCTCATTTTATTCTTCTCACCAGATGTTGTTGATCACTGAATAACAGACACGGATTCATGGTTTGATACACAGGATCGAGGCATTTGCCCAAGTTTCACGGATCAGTTTTGTCCTTGTCGTTCAGCTCCTTATGTTCTCAGCAAAAGGCAGTATGTATGCCAGCACGATGATTCGCATAAATAAATGTCTAGTAGTGTATCGAATTGAGTTATAGAAGGAGCGTAGACAAACGTCAGGAAGGATGCTACCATCGGAAAAGAGAACAAATATGCCGCATGAATGTGTGCGCACTGAGCTTGAAAATTTTCTTACTATGTCCTTGCCGTGTGCTTGCTGGCTCAACGGTGAAAATCCTGTTGGCCAAGCTTTGTTCAAACAGGGCGTAGGTAAGAATTAGGTCCCCTCGGAGGGGATGATACTCCAGGGGAAAGAGATCAAGCATCGCGAGACGCGTTTCGTAGTCCACGGACTTGAGGCCGGCAACCATTCTCGTAGCGGCCCGCTAGACGCGCTCAATGAGAGTGAAGTCTTTCATGCGTCCTGAGTAGACAACTTGGTTGGCGTACTCCAGGAACGGTCTGACGTGGGCCCCATAGAGTATTTGGAAGTCCATGCGAGTAATACGGGAGAAGGTGCGTCGGATCATCCGTAAAATGGTGAATGTCTTTTGGGCCGACTTCTCATGGTTTAGTGAGAAGGACAAGTCTGAGGAGACCCAGATGCTTTTGAGAAGTCGAAAAATATGGCATCCGATATGAGTACTTCGTCCTTGGCTTGGGTTAAGCTGCCCATAAACACGAGCATGTTTGTCCTGCAAGAACAGTTTGGGAGAAATCCGTGTTTAGCTGGAGATATCAGATTGTTGGAAGTAAGGTGATCCAGGATGGCTCGCTTCAGAATGCCTTCTATCACCTTGCACGGCACGCAAGTGTCGCTTATAGGCCTGTAGCTCCAGGCGATAGTCGGTCACCAGTTTTGTAGATTGGCGTGACAATCGCTTCATTCAAAGCAGAGGGAAGGCAGCCTTCGTCAAACAACCTAGGACACACTAGGTATAAATGATTTGCCAGTATACACGACGCTTCTCTCAGGATCCTTGGTTGGACCTCGTTGGGCCCCAACGTGCAGAATCGGTTGATCTTGGGCAAGAGTTGAAGAATGTCCTCCACCGTGAAGACCAAGTCGGCTAGGGGCTGTTCGTAGTTACACCTTGACATGAGTGGATATTACGAGGAACCTGGGGCTGAGTATGGACACGCACAGTGTTCTCTGTAATCCTCAGAACCCATTGTCGGGTCCCCCGTGGGTTCCCCGCTCCTGTCACTCAAGGAGAACGCGGATGGCTTGTTTCTGCGGCGACGTCTCATGTATTTGAACAAGACGTTTTCGTTTTTTCGAGCGAGGTTCAGAATGGTGGCTTGTTTTCGTATGTTCCATTGACGGATTTCCGACTTACAGCGATTCCGCATTTTACAAAATGCCAGCTCATCTTCTGTGTCCCCTGTAGTCAACTTTTTGAAAGGGTTGGGTCCTTTTCTCCTGACGTCGCCGAATCCTTTTTGGCAGCCTGCGGTTCATCCGAGTGTGTGCTGGTTTTCTTGAGACGAACATCACGTCAGCCCCGTGAATTTTCTGGACAATGATCCTATTTGATTCTTCCACTGAAGCCGGTTGGATTTTAATTTGTTCAAGAAAGATGCGCATTCCTGAGAAGTCTGCACGACGGAGGTCTCAAAACCGCGTTCGAGGTTTGGGGTTCTGGCCCAATAGCAGATGAAATCAAAGGTCAACACACAGTGGTCACCGTGTACTAGTGGAACGTTTATTGTTACCTGATCGGCTCAGCGTCTTAGTGATGACCCAATCCAGGAGGGATGTTAGTTGGCCTGCGCGGTATCTGGTGGGTGCAACGACATGTTGAGTCCAAGCACTGAGTTGAACGACTGCAAACAGCGCCGCTGCAAAAACCCTCCTGATTCGACGCGCTGGAGCTCAATCCAGGAAGCCTTTGGGGCTTTGAAGTCACCTACCAGCAGCAGATGAGTGAAGTGGTAGTTGGAGAAGAGTTTTCCAAGGGTTTGTGTGAGGAATTGGTCATCTTCAGGGGGACTCGAAGGGCTACGGTAGGCCACGCCGAGAAGGAGAGAATCTGACCCGCGCAGCGGGATTTGGACCCACAGTGCATCGCAAAACGGTACAGGATTGGTGTCAGAGAGGACAATCGGTATTGGTAGGTCCGCATGTAAGCACACAGCAACCCCACCTGCCCTCTCTCGTTTTGAGTCAGCTCGAAAACTAGAGTAACCGTCAATCGAGATCTCCTCGTCAGGGACACCTGGTGTGAGCCCGGTCCCTGTGAGTGCGATTATGGACGGTTGTTCAAGGCAAGCTGACTGTTTAATATCGCCGAGTTTGTTGAAAAGGCTGGGGCAGTTCGTGGACAAGCAGTTCAACACCGTCTGCTGCTTCCGAGGGTGAAGAGCCGAAAGTTGAGTGACCAGGGTGGTTAGCAGACTTAATAGTTTTGCACCGGGTTTGAGTCTGAGTCCAAGGCTCCAAGGGGGCATCTGGGGCGATGTCTGCTTCCTGCCTTCGTTGTTTCTGGAGGTGCTTTTCACTTGCGAGGTTTATTTCGTTCCGTAGGAGCCCGGGCTGCTCGGGCCTTTTAGCTTTGGGGGACGGAGTTTTTTCCCATAGGCGAAAATTTCGACCGATGCTGTTTGCAGCTCTTTCAGCATCCCCTTTTTGTTGACCAGATTTGCTGCTAATCAAAGATTTGCTGAAAGCTATCGCCTTTCTGGATCCTTGGGCGTTTTGGCGCGGTTTGACCGGAAAAGCGTCTCTGTGAGGCCCTGAGCGCTGGGTGGTGGCACCAAGAAATAATAATTTTGGTTGCGCTCCTAAGAGGCTGGTTTTCGCGGAGGACTGCACCTTGAAACCAGCCAGCGGTTTTCAAATCTGGCGAACTTTATGTGGCTTGTTTGGCTGCAGTCTCTCTCGTTCGTGTTTGTGTGGATACCCGATCCGCCGGCGATCAGCGTGGCCAACTGGATGTACGATGGATTTTCCGGATAGCTGTAGTCATGGTTATGGTTTTGGTTGTCTGGGTCCTGGGCGACGGTTTGACGGAGTGGAGCTGGAGATTGGCTTCGCTTCTTGAATCCAGTTCAGAGGCTGTGGCTTTGTTGAGGAGTGCACGGCTGCAACTTTGTCCTCTGATACGGAGATAAGCGTTGATAGTTCCACGGAATTTGGGCGCTGCTTTCATTTGGGGTTTGCCTCATCCAGGGCGTCCCTGCCTTTGGTGGGCGAGAAGCATGTGGTAGTCGAATAAAAACTACTGTCCGGAGACGCAACTGGTTTCGTCGGCCTGCTTTCGGGAGCACAGGGGGATACGACCACAATCGGCTTGGTCATGAGTTTGGGGTCGGCTGTATTGTTGCCCGGCGGAAGCCTGTTTCGTGCTTCCAACCCCGACCTGCTATGACCAAGCTCTCGCACGTCTAGGGGACGATTCTCAGATAGGCGAGTGATCATTAGGTTGGCCTTTTGAATGCTGCCAGCCCGCTCCAAGGTCTCCTGTAGGTCAGATGGGGAAGAAAGTGTGACTAGAAATCCAAGAATTCGCTTACTTCCCTTCCGGCGTGGCCATTCTGCGTAGAGCGATTTATCAGGCTTGGTGAGGACATTGCTAAGGATCGACTGTACCAGCTTCGTTGGCGTGATTTTTTCGGAGAATGGCCCCCGGATTATCAGTCTATTTTCCCTTAGGCGCCTGTCCACTAGGGACGTTGTGGCGGTTTTTATAGCCGCGTCAGAAAGTTGTATGACTTTCTTCGCAGCCAGAGGACCCGGTATGGATGTCGCGAGGTACTCGTTCAGCGAAGAAAGTTCCTTGTCAACTTTCGTCCAAGTCGCTGCATTCTTGGTGTCTGAATCCTCCAATGTCTTAGAAAGACGCTCCAATTTCGCGTCGAGTATCCTGATCAAAGCGGAACGCCCACACCGGCCTTCCTGAATCTGCGGAGGGGATTGAGTACCGTTTTTTGGGGATCGCCTCTTGGCCGCGATATGCATTGCTCCCTTAACGTAGAGGCGCTGGTGAGACAAACGGGTCAGGAGAGTTGGCTGCTCGGCTTATCTGGTCGTCCTGTAAACCCATGCATTTAAAGTGCCACCAGGCCTTGCAGGTTGAGCATTGCATACTGCGTTTGACGTCCCACAGGTAGCCATTTCGTCCACATCTGCTGTGGTCTATCAATGGTTGCAGCGGGCAATCGGTGTAAATTGATGCCATGTTTAGGATTAGATGTAAAATAGGAGGTGTGCGCAAAATATCAAAGGTTATCTCTCAAAAGTTTTGCTAGAGTAATAAAATTCAACAATTGAACAACGAAAAGTTCTTTCACAAATTTGCACGAGGGAAAAACGAAATCGATTTCAAACGTACCGCATCTCTATATCGTTCTCAGTGGATCTCCTAAATGAAAAACGCTTAAGCTCGTTCTCCACGGATTCGGCGAGCCAGTTGGATGTCCTTGGGCGTGATGGTAACACCCTTGTCGTGAGTGGCGCAGAGGTTGGTATCTTCGAAGAAGCCAACAAGGTACACCTCGCTCGCTTCCTGTGGAGCTGAGACAGCCGAGCTTTGGAAGTGAAGGCCCTTCTTGAAATCCAGGGCGATCTTACGAACAAGTCGCTGAAATGGAAGTTTGCGGATCAATAGCTCAGTGTTCTTCTAGTAACGACGAATTTCGCGCAGTGCGACAGTGCCTTGCCAATTAGGCTTCTTCACACCACCAGTTGCAGGCGCGCTCTTGCGAGCGGCCTTCGTCGCGAGCTGCTTCCTCGGGGCCTTACCACCTGCGGACTTCCGGACAGTTTGCTTAGTGCCAGCGATTTGGAGATTTTCACACCGCAGATGCTGCAGCCAACTTAATTACCGAATTCGATTTTGATGCTGAATCTGGACGAACTTTCGAAAGTTGGTTCAAGAAATATGAAGACATGTTTCAAACCCACTTTGCTCAGTTTGGTGATGCATTGAAAGTTCGACTGTTGCTGCGGAAACTGGGAACAGCTGAAGACGACCTGTTCAAAAATTTCATGCTCCCCAAACACCCTCGTGATCTTGGTTTCGCAGATGCTGACAAAATTCTGGCTCTAACATTCGGTGAGCGAAGTTCCTTGTTCAATATCCGTGATCAGTGTCTCAAGACTACCGAGAGGGATACTGAGGATTTCATCACATATGCAGGTGTGGTCAACAGAGAATGCGAGCGCTTTCAGTCCAGCTCCATGACCGAGGATCAATTCAAGTGTCTCTTCTTTGTGGCTGGTCTCCAATCGCCACACGATGCAGATATTCGAACCTGGCTACGCTAATAAAGCGAACACGCTCCAGGGTTGATGCTTCGGAAACTTACCACCGAGTGCCAGTATCTTATCAATCTCAAGGCTGATGCTGCAATGCAATGACATTCCAAATTCTCTCAGCCTGATATGGTATGCAAAGTAACTTCCAAAAGGAAGTCAAATTCAAAACGAACTCCAAGAAAACCACCCACACCCTGCTGGTCTTGTGAAGAATGGTACTATTCACGTCAATGTCCCTACCGGAACCACAGGTGCAGTAAGTGCGGTCGAAAGGGTCACAAAGAAGAATGCTGCAGAGACAACTT
>NW_008751667.1:2518995-2533398 GCF_000715545.1 Opisthorchis viverrini
CAGTATCTTATCAATCTCAAGGCTGATGCTGCAATGATAGGACATTCCAAATTCTCTCGGCCTGATATGGTATGCAAAGTAACTTCCAAAAGGAAGTCAAATTCAAAACGAACTCCAAGAAAACCACCCACACCCTGCTGGTCTTGTGAAGAATGGTACTATTCACGTCAATGTCCCTACCGGAACCACAGGTGCAGTAAGTGCGGTCGAAAGGGTCACAAAGAAGAATGCTGCAGAGACAACTTCAGGAGCTCACGCAAACACCGACCCGACAAATGGACGCATGCAGAGGCCATGACCGCCACATTCAGGATGAAATCACCCGGTCGACGTAAATCCGTCACATTATGTATCAACGGCACGCCAGTTACCCTCCAAATGGATACAGGTTCTGACCTCACTCTGATTTCAAAACGAACCTGGAATGTAATTGGAAGGCCACCAGTGGAACCAAAAAAGTGCACCGTTCGTAATGCCTCTGGTGGAAGCCTCAAACTGACCGGGAAGATGAACTGTTCCGTAATGTTCAAGGGGATTCGACTGAATGGTACTTGACACCTCACGAACTATACAGGCCTTGATCTCCAGGGCTGGATTGGATTAATGAGCTTCAACTGTTGGATGAACCCCTCATTGCTGTTTGTGATGAAACAACTGCAAATGGCTCCGATATGTTCACGAGAACATCACCTTCTGACGATTTTGTGGTCGCCACAGTCACAGCCAAACCGGAGACCAGATGGAACACACGCCACGCAGCGGCTATTCAGTTCCTGGCACCAGGCACTGGTAGCCCTCTCACCTCAGGCCAATTCGGTGAACCCTGCCAACGGCCCGCAACGTTTCACTCGTGGTCTGAACACTTCGGTGTACAGTCCCAGGTTCAGGCGGCTCGTTCTACCGCTATCCTGAAAGTCAAGGAAGGGAGGCCAGCAAGCGGAACGCCACAACAGTCACACAGAGACCAGCCAGCAGCTGGTTCAATGAAAGTGCTAAGGCCCGGCGCCGATTTCAGCAACGGGCGAGAATGTTGTCATGGAAACGGAAAGCACCCAGAGGCCATGGCCGCACTTTTCAGAATAAAGTTTTCTGTCCAATTCAAAATTTGTCACACTGAGCTTCGACGATATAGTATTTCGTCATGGGCTTTAGGAGGGCTCTGACCCTAGTTGTATCAAAACAATCCTGGAGTGTGACTTACAGGCAAAAGGCTGAAAGGCAATACAGGTAGCCCAAAATTTCTGTGTTAGTACCTGGCGGCCAACCGAAAACCTAACTGCTGTGTGACGTTCATTGTTGTTCATTACAGTGATACTCGATGTTTGTTCCCAGCTGGTGGGTGGCATGCCGTCGGGAATGACTCGGGGGTTTGTGGGTTCTGTGTATTGCGCGAAAAAGACGATCATGTCATAAACCGTGGGAATTTTTCGATTTAGAGTTGGTCACGCCATAAGAGCGAGGGGAATGGAACACAGTTACCGGGGCACTTATCTAATTTTTGGCTGATCATATCAAGCTAAAACAGGATCAGGATGTTAAGATTTGAGGCTGGTGGGCAAATTAGAACGAGGGATGGCAAAAAGCTCATCCTGCCTAGCGCACGACAAGAAAAATTAAAAGCGAAAAATGAGGAAAAGGAAGGAGGAATCTGGTGAAGTAGTGGGAGTATCATGACGATTTATCCTGTAAGTTTGAACTAAAGTCCAAAACTGACGTTCAAGCCGCTCAGTATTCGCACACTGAGATCGATTTCTCGAAACGTACGCCATTTTCAGGCGTGCCACTTCATTGTGTAGAATGTATATGTTAATATGTTATTGAAAATAATTTACCACAGAGATTTAAGTGAGAGAGAGTCCTCAACAAAGAAGGCCATTGTAACAGCAATCTACAAAACCAGCGACCGATTATCGCCTAGAAGCTACAGGCCTATAAGCGACACTTGCGTGCCGTGCAAGGTGATAGAAGGCATTCTGAAGCGAGCCATCCTGGATCACCTTACTTCCAACAATCTGATATCTCCAGCTAAACACGGATTTCTCCCAAACTGTTCTTGCAGGACAAACATGCTCGTGTTTATGGGCAGCTTAACCCAAGCCAAGGACGAAGTACTCATATCGGATGCCATATTTTTCGACTTCTCAAAAGCATCTGGGTCTCCTCAGACTTGTCCTTCTCACTAAACCATGAGAAGTCGGCCCAAAAGACATTCACCATTTTACGGATGATCCGACGCACCTTCTCCCGTATTACTCGCATGGACTTCCAAATACTCTATGGGGCCCACGTCAGACCGTTCCTGGAGTACGCCAACCAAGTTGTCTACTCAGGACGCATGAAAGACTTCACTCTCATTGAGCGCGTCTAGCGGGCCGCTACGAGAATGGTTGCCGGCCTCAAGTCCGTGGACTACGAAACGCGTCTCGCGATGCTTGATCTCTTTCCCCTGGAGTATCATCCCCTCCGAGGGGACCTAATTCTTACCTACGCCCTGTTTGAACAAAGCTTGGCCAACAGGATTTTCACCGTTGAGCCAGCAAGCACACGGCAAGGACATAGTAAGAAAATTTTCAAGCTCAGTGCGCACACATTCATGCGGCATATTTGTTCTCTTTTCCGATGGTAGCATCCTTCCTGACGTTTGTCTACGCTCCTTCTATAACTCAATTCGATACACTACTAGACATTTATTTATGCGAATCATCGTGCTGGCATACATACTGCCTTTTGCTGAGAACATAAGGAGCTGAACGACAAGGACAAAACTGATCCGTGAAACTTGGGCAAATGCCTCGATCCTGTGTATCAANTGAGAACATAAAGAGCAGTGCTACACCCTTTTTTCACTTGTGCCCTTCAGGTGAACGACAGCCACTGACCGACAAGAAGAAAACCGACCCGGGAAGCTTGGGCAAAGGCTCGATCCTGTGTATCAATCCATGAATCCGTGAATTTGTGAATTTGCAAAACACCACAAGTCCCTTTGCTTCCTTCTCCGTCCTTAATGGTAGATCAAGAGCCACGGTAGCTCTACACAGCCATTGATGAAGACACATGAAAATCAGAACAACTGTATTTATAGGGTAGTCACAGTGTGTTCCGCAAGGTCGTGCCAGAATCTCCGTGAGGGGGCGGGAAGCGTCGAGTCACAGGTGCTTGACTGGGATTGGCTGGCATTCTGACCAATCAGGGCATGCCTTCGTCTGGTCCGTGTCCTGCACGTGACACTAAACGGTGCGCTGTTCGGTTATTGGGGACGGCTGACCCCCAAACATGAGACCATCACGCCCTAAAGGCGACAAGCATTATGCTGGAGCGGCACTGGCTGCGTGACAGGACTGTCTGTCAGAATCACATCATTTTCGTGTGTTATCCAGCGGGAGACAGCATTTGGAGTCACACCCGGGTTAAATCAAGTGTTCCACTCTTGTCAAAATCAGTCTGCTGGATAAACTGCATGATCACATAGCACACTGTTCAGTGCCTCTGTTTGTTTCTCAACAAACCGGTTTGGATGCGGATGCTAAAGATAACCCAGCGTTTAAGATATGAGCTTCAAACATTTAGTTTCGTGGCTTGAGGCAGTTGTTTTTTGGAAGCCCTTTTAGTATTTTAGCCCTCTTCCGTTCTCTTGTGTGGTTTGGTGCCGCGAACGAACCGTTCTGCTTTCCTTTTCGTTGCAGCAGTGGTGCAACGACGGGACGGGGCCCCGTTTCCGGTTCTCGTTGAACCGAAACGGACTTAAACTGAAGCGGTGCTGGTTAATCGCACATCGCTAACAATCGATAGAATTTCCCGGGTGGGTCAGGTAGTTCTACTGAATTCCAAGTGTTTTTTCTACTTCACGTTCCAGAATCTCTTCCGCAGAATCTTCTATCGGACCAGTGTCGTATGCACGGCACATTTGCACAATTCCACCATCAATGGTCAGAATGTTATGTATGTGTTTGATCGCTCTTCAAAGCTGAAACAAAGAATCCGGTCAACACAATTGCCAAATCCACATTTGTATGACTATGTCCGTGAAGAGATTGCATCCAGGTTGGCTGACCGAGTCTGTGATATATCTAGGTGGGTTGATGTCAATAACATTTAGGCCAATTTCTCCAGTGGTCCCAGTTGTGATTTTTGTTTCTACTTTGTTCCGAGGGGTATATGGATGTCTGGAATATTATCTTCGTTGTGACTGAAAAAATCGTTCAGCTGCAGCACCCTTCCGGTGCCTAACTGCCATGCTACCCGAAGATTGCACGAGGGCTGGGATACTGGCAGGCCGCCCAAGCCTACACAGGGGAAGTCGAGAGGCAGAGGTTGGGTTCGAACCACGGACCTCCCGGTCAGTAAATTCGCGCTCTAACCACTTGAGCCATCTCGCCTGACTTGGGAGTTTGTGGAGCGCTTGAAAAGTGAGAATGTCCTTCAGAAACGGGTGGAACTGTTACGCTTGTCTCGATATCGATATCTGACCTCTGACTACTGGGTCCAGGCGTAGGCAGTCCAGGGGTATTCAACTACGGCTGGCAGACTTTGTTAGTGAAAGGGCTGCCATGTTGTTGGATTCAGCGCGTGGGAATGCAGATATCTAGACGTGTTTATCTCTGATTAGCACTTGGGTCCTCCTCTTCTACTATCCATTTTCTCTCCACCCCGGGACACTTACAATGAATGTTTTCAGCCTCACACCAGTGAAGTCCAGTCTTCCCACCCCCTTGCTTCTGTCTGAGTCGGCTAGTATTGCCCTCCAGTTTAGTGGCCACTGGTTATTCCTTGATTGTTTCCAGACTCGAGATAGCTCAGTGGTTAAGGGCGAACCTACTGACCGGATGGTCCGTGTTTCGAACCCGACCTCAGCATCTCGACTGTTCTTGTTACAGCTGAGTGACGATTAATATTATCAGTATTTTTCCGGACGCATGTGATTTTCTTCCACCAATGTGTCTTACTAGGCTTATTCCATTGATCTGTTTTGCTGGTTATCACCCTTTCCTTTTGTCCATTCGGGAGCAGGCTATTCTAGTATTCGGGAGTCCCAATGTAGTAACTTCCCGTTTCCTCGGCGTTTCCAGGAAGTTTGCCGTCGCTGTGGATTTGGGCTGTGGACGTGGCCATCTATCCAAATATCTAACCACAGACTCAACGGATTTGTTGTTTCAGTGCGACAGTTCGATCGATGTTTTGGTAAGTACGATATGATATTCGTTTCTTGTTTTGTTCACATCTACATTAACCTTTGCCTTATCTTGGTAGCATGGCACGCGGAAGCCAAAAATAATTTTCAGCCCTTTCATTTTTCAGTTTTGAAGTAAGGGTTACCAGCTGACGGGAGTCACCGCCTAGCTATCTTTTCGAAATTTACAGGTATCTCACAGATCCTGATAGGCGCAAACCTTCATACTTATGAGCAGGAGATATTCAGGGTCTTTCGTCCTCCCTGATGACCTGGAGTATGTGTGTATTAATCATACTTTGAAAGCGCTGAGGTGGTTGTGAATTTTCAGGGATTATCAGAGCTTGTCATGAATTGTGTGTTTAACCCACGAGGTTGAATGACTGCATGGGTGTTGATTACGTGGTGTAAGCAGATCTGCTTCGAGCGCGAGATTTTTGACCCCCTTATGTACCGTTAATTTTCGTCAATTATGCTTCGTTTCGCTGTCTATTTTTTTCTCTCCGCGCAACGACCTTGGGGCCTTCTCGACATAGTGTTTATCAGCTGTGATTAGCCGGTGGACTGTTCTTTTTAGAGCATATTCCAAATTATAAAACTTTCAACTGTAGCTCCTTTCTGTGCTTAGCTGCTATGCCTTCCGAAGGAATCACAGGGGCTGAGGCACTGTCAGGTTGCACAGGCCTAGACAGGATCAGTGGAGGTGCTGGATTTGGGTTCAAGTTATGGACCTCCCGGTTAGTATGTTCACACCTTAACCACCGAGCT
This sequence comes from Opisthorchis viverrini, assembly GCF_000715545.1. Lineage (NCBI taxonomy): Eukaryota > Metazoa > Platyhelminthes > Trematoda > Opisthorchiida > Opisthorchiidae > Opisthorchis > Opisthorchis viverrini. The sequence goes on from NW_008751667.1 coordinate 2,524,931, forward strand.
ATCTTGAGCTTACTCCAAAACATGGATTGCAATGGTGGGTTTGGTATCGAAATCGCTTTTTTGTAACCACATCTCTTTCGAAGTTGATCACATATGCTCCGGTTTTGCTTGACAATCGGAGCAATCAAAACTGTTCGTTATAAAAGGGAATCTTTTCAGTGTTATCATTCATCCGAGCATCCACCAATTGTCCACACTTCTCGTTAGGCGAAATTCCTCTTAAACAATGACTAAAGAATTGACAGGTTAGCTAAGCGTTCGCCCAGCAACTGCTATCCTAAAAAGTATTAAAAGAATTAAACTATGCTCTTCTGGTGCTCTTGAAATACTTGAGAGATCAAAAACTCAAGGACGAATCCAGCCTAACAATCGTGAAGATCTCATACCATCTCTGAATCATCTCGTATGGTGGGTCAAGGTCCACTTTGGCTTTTGCTCATCCACCTGAATCTCTTGTTAATTTAACCAAGATTTGATTCACCGTGATGTGGTATTATGGTATTATGGTGAATAAACAGTGCATGATCATGCGCTCAGTTGTAGACATTCGTTCTTGGCGGACTGGATTCTGTAAGTGTGTGTCCTTCGCTCTCCCCTGTTCTTATTTTTACGCCTAGAGTTTCTTGGACTAAATCAGTCGACACCGGCTTTGATAAGTGTTCAGTTCTTGGCAAAGGCCAGGTTTTTGCCTTTACTTACAGATAATTTACGTTCTCGTTATAGTGCATTCGTTAAGTTGATTCCCTATTTGGGTTACTTATTTTTATTGGAACTCTTAACTTCTCGCCCAACCCCACCCCAGAATCAATGCTCCCAGTCAACAGATGTTCCAACAGGCAACATCACATCAGATGAAGAAGCGCTTCCATTTCGAAATGATTCGCTTGATCTAGTCCTCACGTGTCTCAGGTAAGTTCGTGCTCCCAGAGTGCATTTCAAAGATAAGCTTTCCTATACTTGCCAGCCACACTTAACGTTTCTAGCTTGTAGAGCTCATGTGGGAACCACAATACACAAGGATACTCGGAGCTGTGTTGTACTGTTGTTTTAAATGACATGAAGGGGGTGCAGACAAATGTCCTCTTACGTGCTAAACCGGGTATATTTCGCTACATCTCTTCGGGTATATCTTATAAATAAATGGAACAAAACAAGAGCCCTTACTTTTGGGATGTTAAAAACAAGTCAATCACGAAGCCGTGCCAACGGCATGACTGATTGTAAGTGTAACGGAATGTTGTTCGTTGAGCTTATCAGTTAGTTTGCAAATGCCTCGTCACCGTTCGGGTGGACATCATTGGCGCGCGCCTGTTTTGGTTAGCTAAAAGTTCAGATATAGTTTTGTTTGACGGAGACTTGAATGCGTATCTATGACTCGATTGGATGATCGACTGGGACAAGTATTGGTACGTATGGATAACGACAAATGACTGCTCTGGCCTCATTCTGACTGCACTTTGTTCTTACCTAGTATGTCTGACTACGTGGTGCCAGCCATGGATCCAAATTGACCACACGGCCTTTAGTTACCGATGGCTTGGATCAACAATCGAGCACCGCTGCTTTTGAAGCACTTTTGCTCATTCTGCTCTCATCTGGACTCGCTTCTTGGGGCCGCGCAAGGGTTGAACAAACCGTTTAGGAACAAAAAACGGACAAATCTTGGACGAATTTATGAGAATCATCTTCTGGTGTCTCTTCTAACTGCTCCGCCTTCGGTTGTTAACCCATACTGGAACGAGATTATCGGATCTTTGCACAGTGTCAAGAGTCCTCGCCTGCCTCACGGCACCCTAGCTTCTCTCAAGCACTAGATATCAGAGAGAACAGTGGCACTGCTCCACTTTCGGAGATACGTTCCCGTCGATCCCGAACATAATGCAACCTGATGAATCATCCGGTGTCAAGTGTAACTTAACTTGCCCACGGACTGTGAAGCCTAGTGGAAACAGAAGGTTAAGGAAGTGGAAGGTGCCGAGTGACGTCCACAGTCAGCGCTTTTCTGATCTGTTTGCCTCTGTCTGGGAGAAGGAGACTGTACCAGGCTAGTAGGTAGAGTCTGTAACAGTGCTGTCTTTGAAAAAAGATACATGTGATGGCTAATTACAGAGGGATATACTTAGCTGTAGTTGTAACGAAATTCCGCGTCACTTAAGACATTGACTCAAGAGCAGCGAGCGGGATTTCGGTCTGCTAGGAGTTGTGTTCACCATTTCCTTACATATCAGGTGTTAGAGCAACGCCGTACATATAGACAACCCGCAACCATGGAATTCCTCGTTTTCGAAGACGACTTTGATTCTGTTAACCGAATCGTCCTCCCTAACGTAATTGTTCAGCAAGCAATGCTCCGAAATTTGTTACATCTGCTGTTGTCCCTGCTTCAATGCCTAGTGCTGGAAAAAGGCTCGCCAACAAGGAACACAACAGCTTTATTGCCAACAAGCTGATGCGACAGTTATAAGGGACCTCGCACTATTCGAATGACATTGAATACGAGAGCTGGAGATGTGCTCAATTGGATACAGCCTACTGTATGCCTTCAGGCTGACCATATCTGCATCAGGATTTTTAAGTAACAACCTAAATCGTGAAATATACTAATTTTTCGCATACACCTCAACTAACAACACCCATCATGGTTCACTGTTGTCTGACGAACTCCCAAATTTCTCCGGACGGCAAATTTCGCAGATGTTGTTATTTTGACTGGCAGTTGAAAGAGTCGATAGAAATGTAGACTATCTTGGCAGCGGGGGATTGTCCTGGAACCACTTGTACGCCGGTCACTAAGCCTGTCTCGAGCGCAAGTGTGAGCACGGTGTACCGGGCGCTTACTCCTCCACAACCAATTAGATACTCCGCCCCACTACATAGCAGCTAGCCGTAGATAGCCATTTCGTTCTCAAGGTTGTCACTTCTCTTTGAACACACTCATGTCACACCTTGGCCGATGCGTGTGTTGTAGCAGAAGGGAAACCACTCACCAGTATAAGATTCACTGTATGAAGGATGTAATCGGAAAATTAGTCTATCCGTAGCAAAACAATTCATTCGGTCGATCGAAAACTGGTTCGGGATTCGAATTGTCCTTAAATCGACGCTTGACTGTAGGCTTCTTAAAACAAAATCGCAGTCCAATCTTAGTGGGACCTCACAGCGATCCGTATTCCTGACTACAGCAGTCAAGAGGATCTCACCAGCCTGACGTTTTAGCAAGACCTCTTAGAGGACAATTCAGCTACAGTTGGACTGGTGGAGAGAAGTATTCGCCGAAGAAAGCTCAAGAAATGAAAAAAAAACAGTGTCAGCTAGACACTGTTGAGATGGTTATTCGAAATGCTGGTCCCGGATGTCCAAGTGGATAAGATCTTGGACAGGCTGTTCGAACTCTACTCAAACACCTTCAGATTGTCTGTCCCCTTCCTGATAATCCGTGCACATGCTATTTCACAAATAATGAAACATCACAAACGAGAGATTCAGCTGGGTTCCAGGTGAGTTTCTCGAAAAACCAAATTAGTATGCAAATGAGTGTGTTTCGCTAAATGACGTAAAAAGCTCTACCTGTCATTCATTGAAGTCATCAGAAGAAAACAAGGTTCAAATGTCTGGCTCAACTCCCGTCGTCTGCTTCGATGTATGGAACATTTCGAAGAAAAGTGTGGGTGGTATGAGGTTCCAAAGATAATGTTGGATGCATCGTCGACTTCACACTGGGCTAGGAACTGCCGGACTCCTTTGAACATGAAGTCAGCAACTAGGTAAACTGGGGAAAGCTTGACCAATCATCTAGTCCTTATTGTTTTCCCCTTCTTGTTTTTGAATGCTCAACAGTTCTTCGACGTTGTGGCAGAAACCATATAAATCATTGGGGAGCCGACGCAAGTGCCGGATAGATGGTAGTTATGCTTCCTCACTGTGGGACAGGATGCCTGAAGTGGTTGGAGCGCGAATTACTGACCGGAAAGTCCGGGTTCGAACCCGACTTTTGCCTCTTCACTTGCCCTGTCTAGACTTGGGCAACCTGGCAGTATCCCAGCCCTCGTGCAACCTTCGGGTAGCATGACAGTTGAGCACCGGAAGGGTGCTACAGCTGATCGATTTTTTCCCCCACTATGCAAAAGGTGTTCAATGTAAATGCGGAATTCATTGGATTATCAGTTCACCTTTCATCTTCTTGGAGTTGCCAACGATCTTAGCCTACACAGGTGTATCAGCACCATCGAAGAGCAGAGTCGTTACAAGTTAACGAAGTCGCACCAACGTCCTAGATTAACCGGCCACATCTCTACTTTAGGTTAACTTGTCGAAAACCGCCGCACAAACTAGGCCACTAATAGTTGTCCTTTTCGATTCCAAGGTCGTATTCAACCAGCTGTGTTGCCAATATATCCAGCACATTCCCATGGTCGGTATGCTCCAATATTCATCGACAGAAGCAAGTTTACAGAAAATATTCCCCTCATTTCATAACCAAACGTGGTTCTCCTCGGGACTGTATTTCGTCTACTTCGTCATCATCAGAGACAACAGGGTTGAGGATGGTGCTTCATTGTCATAAAACCACTTAGTTAATCTAGTTTTATTTAGAGCCCTAGGGTGAACAGGAGAGAAAAGAGGATCCAGGTGAGGGTATTCTCTGACACGAAGATGTCGCTTTGATCGACGCCATTGTGTTCATTCTCCTCCCCCTACTCACCAACTCGCTATTGATTTTCCATGTATTGTACAGCTGAACTCTTATCTTTATCCTACGCAATCCACTTTGGTGATCCGAACCTCCGTATGTGAACATACGGTGCACCATTTCCACACTCGAAGAGCTGTGCTCGTTTTCTACTGGAACTTGGTTTTATTCGAGAATAATCTTGCGCGTCTTAGTTTCAGAGTTTCGTATACATTAGTGCTGTTCACTTTGTCGCGCCTCTGTTTCTTACCCTTAATCATTTTCCTATCTTTATTTGGATTTAAAGGACTTCCCTGCAAATGCTGTCCTCTTTGGAAAAGCAGTGTCGCACCCAATTTTGTGTGAATTTTGACTGGTTATAATCTCGGTAGACAGTCAGGCATGAATGTCAATCCCCAATTATTATTTTTACTTTCAGCCTGCATTGGGTCAACGACTTGCCGGGCATATTGCGACATGTAAGTGATGAAATCGGTTTACCCGAAGGCTAGCTGTCTAGTGAACTTTGCGGGATTTGTCTGTGAACACTGACTTCGTGTCATTAAACTCGACCTTTCTACCATAGACTCACCTGTGAAGTATTTGATTGTCGTCTTCACCTTGAAGAGGTTGTCCGTAACATGGCACTCGTGCACAGTCAACTTGGTGCAATGCTCACTCATTAAGAAATTTACCCTGCATGTTCGGGAAACGCCATCCTGTTTATTTTCTAGAGGGACGTGATGATATTCTTTAGCATTCCATCGTAACTGTTAGTAGGTGGACTCTGATCCCACTGCTGTGTTCTGTCAACCAGCGAGATGGCTCAAGTGGTTAGAGCGCGAATTTACTGACCGGAAGGTTCGTGACTCGAACCAGACCTGTGCCTCTCGACACCCCCTGTCTAGGTTTGGGTAACCTGGCAATATCCCAGCCCTCATACTTCCTTCGGGTGGCATGGTAGCTAGGCACCGAAAGGGTGTTACTGCTGAATGATTTTTTTTATCAACCAGCAGTCATCAAAGGTCATTTGGCTTCAAGCAGCCTCCGTCCTCACAATCCCTGATTCCAATTATTGCGAACTTCTTACTTGTTTCAGTGTCTCAATGGATTTTGACATTGCTTACACGTTTTGTTCACTCTTCACAAGCCTATACCGTGTTCATCTCATTGATGTTTCCTTAGGTTTTTCGTGCTCTGAAAAGCGATGGCTGTTTCCTTGGTGTTATGTCAGCCTCCGATACTCTGTTCGAACTCCGTCTATCGCTTCAGTTGGCCGAAGTGGAGCGATTGGGTGGTTTCGCACCTCACGTTAGCCCCTTCGCTGATAATGTGGATATGGGTGAGCTACTCCATCGGGCTGGATTCAATCTCATCACATTGGTGAGTCAGCCGCAAGATTCCTACCTCTGACTGGAGAGGATAGCAGTCAGGTGTCAGTATCCTGACTTAAATCACAATACAATACCCCCAAAATGCTCTCGGACAAAAAGGCTCAAGACTCTTACTGCACGAGTAACGGACGTATCACAAATGCGGGATATATATATATATTCAGTGAAGCAGCGCTGCGGAAAGCTTTCTCGCATCGGTTGCTACCAGAACGACAGAACTCGTTCTTATAGGGTTGTAACGGTCCCGTGTGACGCGCTCACCCTACAGAGGTGGCCGTTGTCGAATAGGCTTACTCTAATTAAATAACCCTCCCTCCTAAACTCGCCAAAGCGCAACACCCCCCCCCTGCAGCGTGGCATTTTTAGGACCCCACTCCCGCTAGAAGGGGGGTGTATAACTACCAAACCCTGAGACGGTATTGTGGGTGAATTCAAGGCACTTGATGCTGCGGCACTGACGGTCCAAAGCTAGCCAGATGTACCTATGCTTTGTTACTCCCATGGAATAGGAAGACTTTAGTAGGATACTGAGTTCACCATGGAGCGGTTCCTGTTACGTTTAGAAAATAACCTATCTACCTGTTCGGAGCTCTCACTACTTGCCTGCCAGGTTGTTACCACGTTTAGGTACTTGGAACCATAATTGACTGCTTTAGTCGTCTGTTGCCTAATTTGAGCAGTAGCAGAGGTTTTACTTATTGTTGTGACCATCAGTATTGTTGATGAATTACCTCTTCTAGTGAACTGAAAAGCGCCTTCGAGTACGGAGTTCTCTATTGATAAGCGAGCCAGACGATCACAAGGTATCAGACGCGAATGTAAAAACCTCATTTTCAGTCTTTGAAAAAGCCGGCATCCGCAGGCGTCTTCCTGAACTTTCTTGAACGTCTTGTGAATCCTACGCGATAATCACCAAACATTCTAAGACAGTCTAGTAATTTTCAAATCAACCTTCCATCAGATGCAGGGGAGGCGCTTTGGAGTTTTGACCAGGCATTACTCGCACACTCTGTCAGTACTATGCGCCATTACACTAAAAGCACCTCGACTGGATCTTGAATATATTGTATCGATGTGGGAACATGGTAGACTGTATGTCCTAGCTACGAATTTCGATTTTTGGATTCTTTTGCAGGACGTAGAGGAGCTTGTGGTACACTACCCGAACATGTTCTGTCTGATGGACGACTTGCGTGGGATGGGTGAATCAAACGCCATAGCGGATCGACCCATCCACATTCATCGTGATGTTCTTTTGGCTGCGTCGGCTATTTATGATGGTGAGCCTTTTTCTTTCTTTTCTTGGAGTCCCTTTACTTTGAAGTCACTTCGTTTGGATTGAAATGTAGATGTGGTCACAGTAAGGAGATTCCGTTAATCTGGACGGCTCGCTGATTTTAGGGCTTTGAACCATCGTTCCTGTGACCCGGGAGCACACTGCTACGGGAAGTTGTCTTTTGGCAGCCGGTCACTATCTGTGCCCTCTGTACGCATGTGTGAACTATCTTTGTAAACATACATGGATCTGTCGCGAGCCGCACCTGGACAATATTAGGACAGGTGAAGACAGTTGAATCGTCTCCCTAACACAAAGCGCACGTCAGTGCCATAAGATGTCCTTGTTAGAGCTCTATTGATCTCCGGTGCACTTGGTACAAATTTGGTGGCTACTTTGGCTCAACCACAGCCGATCTGGTAGCACAGCCGAGTGAAAAATTATGACGGCACTCATGTCATGAGTATGTGTTGAGTGTTTTAAGTGCCTAAGTATTATTGCAAAAACCGCTTGGGAAGTGACCAGAAATAACGGCTCGTCTGCCTAGCCAAATGTCGTCACGGTTGGACTACCACTAATTATGGTCATCGTTAGCATCTACATGGCTCATATTGTACTCTTATTCACAATACGGTAAGTTGCTTGTGTTGGCATATTTTACGAATTTTAACCGACATATGTCGGCAAAAGTCTTTGTAAGTCAGCCGAAGAGTTTGGTGCGCGCCAACTTTATGGGGAGGTTTGTCGCATTCTTGTGGTCACCTTCAGACCTCACCCTTTTCCTACTCACTGCATTACGAAAGTACCCTTAATTTGCGAAAGTGAGGTTGCGATCCGACCGTAAAGTATGGTGGACACAGAAAGTCGAAGAAATGGAAGAAGCCCAGAAAGCCGGTAATGCCCGAAGATTATTTCAGTTGATCCGTGCGACCGGCCCCGGAAACCACCTGTGAGCGAGACCATCAAGCATCAGAACGGAACGACCATCTCGAAGAAAGAAGAACGCGTCGACCGATGGGCTGAATACTTCGAACAACAACTGTCATGGCCACCAGCCGGCACCCATCTAGAGCCCACAGGTGAAGTGGAACCCTGGACGGTGAGCGTTGGACCACCTACGGCCTCGGAG
>NW_008751667.1:2534552-2540707 GCF_000715545.1 Opisthorchis viverrini
TGGGGACCGCGTGATCCTCACTGTGCCTGGTTGGAGACACTACAAGATATGGCTGCCAACCGATGTCAGTGGCGTTCTTGTTGTCAGTTTCTGTCCAGATTGCCTGAGTGAATGTCTGGAGGTGTAGGCGCCTCGGAATGATTGTGTTAAGCTAGCACTAATTCCCTCCCCCACCCACCTTTATTCTTTTGTTTACAATAAGGCTTTCAAATAAGTCATGGTTCTACGGCAGTGAAGCATCGGTGTTGAACACTGATGTCATGCTGTCGATGATGATGATGATGATGATGATGATGCGAATTATACTCATTTGCAGACCAAGTTGGTTTTGTGAGAGACTCACCTGGAGCCCAGCTGAATCTCTCGTTTGCCTCGAAAAGTGTGGAAATTGTCAGTTTATTGTTCATATAGAGCCACTTGTGAGGAGAGCGGATTGGTGACTTGAAGGGTATACAGCACCTCAGTTAATTTCTGGTTGTCGAAGAACAACAAGTGGAACGGCCATATTTGGTCATACGTCGTTTATTGATGCCCCCTCGGTACTGGATTGTCATAGCAATGCGCGGAGCTGTCTTTTACGGTGTGTAAGTAGAACCTTCAACCCTATCCGTTAGATAGAAGCATCAGCATATCATCAGCATATGTGATGACGATGAGTACCTCGATTTACCCGCATGTTTTTTGTGACTAGTTGAAAGTCGACCGAAATTCGGTCGACGTTTAAACACGATCTTCGACCCGAAATTTGTACGGCGCAGATGACTGGACAGCCCGTCTGCATGGTATAAATGGTACTCCGACGAGAACACACGGCTTGTGCATCCTACTGCATAAAGAAAGCAGGTGACTGGTCAGATGTCTACTCACACACACACACACACACTGCATCTCTTACACATGATCGTTTTTTATGTGATCCGCGACACAATCCCTTATTGTACGTTCGCTGCGTGCGTTTCCTTGATGAACCGATTCTTCGGACAGGGAAGTTGGATAGGCGTCCGTATGCCTAGCTACAGTTCCAGCAAACCTATAGCCCTGGCTCGTGGCTTGATTCAAAGCCGTGTTTCGCCCTGTCGTTGTGAGATCTCAAGTCCCACAGCTATCTGAAAGTTTGCCATTATTTTGTATTTCCAAAGTTGCTTTATGCTTTTCGAGCGCTTTTGCCTTCTGATCTGCTTGACCGGTATTCTAAAACGGTGGTCTGATATCCGTTTCTCCCGGCTTTATTCGGAACTTTCGTTGCACATTTTTATTCCTAACCTATGTCGTTAAGCAACTAGTGACGTCTTCATAAAAGTCGCGCGGTCACCAGTGTCTTGACATCGGTGATTTTCGGGTACATTGAGTTCATCTCGCTTGTCAGTTGTAAACAGACTGCTAGATCGAAGTCCTGCTGGATCATGCATGATGCCAGATGTGCTCGTCATAATCGGGTTGCAAGGGAACTTGCAAAACGTCTCCGTCGACTGGGGTACACCGTCTTCGAGGAGTTGAGAGTACTTACTTCGACGTCCTTCATCAAACCTGACCTAATCGCTGTTCGAGATTGCCGTGCAATTGTAATAGACGTCAGCATAGTCTCGGATGGGCGTGGAGTGACTGTGTGGAATGAGGAGAAGCAGAAGTATGGTGCTGATGAATATTCCCTCGCCATAATCTCAGCCCTACATGCCATCGGTTGTGATGTCGACTTTTTGGTTCACCAACCGATGATCATCTGTTATCGAGGGATCTGCTTTCCGCAATCCGCTAAGGCTGTTATTGGACTGGGATTTCCTAAGGTCGCAGTCAGTGACTTTTGTTTGCTTGCCATTGTGGGCTCTCTGCGTACTTATGACACTTTTGTGCGTGGCACATGGCGTTGAATGTACATTTCTTGCCATTTGATGTCGCACCAGACCCAGTATGACGGACACTTTGTACCTGATGTGCGAGTCTTGACTGTGCTAGCGCGTACCGCGCCTTGAAGAGCATTCACCATTGTTTGTCCTTTCTTCGCCTGTTGGTCTTTAGACGCGTGTTTCCACATCAAAATCTTTACATACTTTGGGATTCATCTCATCAGACTGGAACTGTTCTTGGCATGATTTCGAATGAGACGTTTCTCTCTTTTCTCCCATATTCTCCTGTTAATCTTTCGGATTCATCGCATGCATTCACTTTTTATGTGTGTGACCATGCTCTTCAAAAATAAATGATAATAGACAATCAGCACTTGGGGAAATTAGCTATGTTCCAAACCGGTATCACACCTGTTCAATTTCAAGTCAGCCAAGGTTGTCTATGTGTCAGGTCGGTTATAGAATGCATGGGCATCAGATGAGTGTCAGCGGACGAGCGGACCGCTTCGATGCATACTCCGTTTTTACTCGTTCGTACTCTGTACGAGGTAGTTGATTTTCTTCTGCTCGCTTTGTTGATTGCAGAGAAATTTGGCGTTTCACGAGAAGGTGGGGATCCCGGTGAACGTTGTATTCCGGCAACCTATCGCTTACTCTACTTTATTGGATGGAAACCACATCCGTCTCAAGTAAGTGCTTGTTTGTGGCCATTGACGCACACGTTACTTGTTTGTCGTCTTGGATGTTTCACTGATGTGGTAAGCGATCCTATGGCTTGAAATTGGAGCAACTGTAGGTTTTACTGCAAAGGTGGATTCCTTTCATCGGAAATCAGGCATTTCGGAGACTTTTTATCGGAAACAACTGTAATTCTATTCTTGGTCTACTTCCACTGCAGCGACAACCTTTGTCTCCTGGAAGCGCCAAATTTTCACTCAAAGACATCCATCGTGTGGACGAGTTACAGAAGGAATTGGAAGAACGAATGAAGAACTCGGGCGATATCTCGTCGCAGCCACCGGATAAAAGGTGATCATGTACCTAGAACTTTGTTATTTCAACCGATGAATACGGGTTTATCGAATAGATAAATATATCCTCATTAAAGAAGCTTCCTTCTCACGACTAATGGGGCTTTGCTTTGTTCATACCAAGGCCTGTCACGTTGAGGCTTGAGTGTTGCAAAGATTCCACAGGTCACGCCATCTTGAAAGGGCGAACATCTCGTGAAAACAAATGGGGTCAACTAGGAAGGAAAAATGATAGGAAACCTCTGTCGTATGAGGAACTGTCTTGGGACTCGAACTGGCGATAGACACGTAGTGCTCGCGGTAGAAAGGTAGTAATATGTTTACTTCAGCGACTCTACCTTCTACTGAAGTTATGGACTGTCGGTCCCGGAAATTTAACAGTTTGATCGCCAAACAGTTAAGCATGACTTTTGGTATATTGTTCAGCACAGTCAAAACTCATTCTTGTGTACCCTACCCCTCTTGGAAGGCAACTCTACTCCAGTGCCGATTGGGTCGAGCCTAGTCATTTGTGGTCCCCAAGAAAACCCGAGCAAGGTTGCCTTGTGGGGCAAACATTTGAGGAAGAGGTGGGTATGGTGTGGTCCCTCACGTCAACTCCATTTTGCGGTATAAACAACCCAGAAGTACTGGGAGTTACCGTTACCGCAGTGAAAATTCCCGCGGCCTCAGATGTACTGGCCAACAAGCCGCTAGAGCAAGTGCCCGTGCAAGCTTAGATCTTGATATCCGGAGCACGAGTTTGCGGTTTTCACAACTGGTATCAATTCGAACGCACCTGCAAAGAGTACTTCGGATCATCATTACCTTCGTGATAACAACGTCCAAGTACGGCGACAATCTAGTCGGAGTGATCCCCAGTTCCAAAGAAATAGCAAGCTTGATCGAGCCCTTGTGAATTGTCATTTATCAGATATATTGCCGAATGTAGATTTCCTTGACTCGTGACCAATCTACGCACATTGTTCGCTGTCGAGGTCAGTTTTTCGATTATGGAAGGAACCACCACCACAGTGAGCGTTTCTTTTGCGTATTTCTCACCAATTTAAACGGAATTGTAATAATTAACCGATGATATGATCATGAGCTATGGGAGCGTTGTTGGCACAACTTAGATAAAAAGGTTAATATCGTCCGCGGTAGTGGGTGAAGTCAAACTCCGAAGTGGCCACATGTCGCGGTCAGTGAGAACTTTTGCCGATAATCTGTTCGAGCCACCGTGGATGTTACCACTCTCCGGTTTTTCTGCCTACGATACCCCTTAACTTAACGCCACTAGGGGCTGGTTGCTCACAGACACGACGAAATGCTGATGGTGGCGATGTTTTGTTTGGTTATTTTCCTTTATGTCGGTTTTATCTTTACCGGGCGAAATGTTGTTGGAGCTAAATCGATTTCTGACTAGCGTATCAGACGTTCGAACGGTTTTCCATGATTGGTTTTCGGATAAGAGAGAATAAACAATTATCATTTTGCTTAAATATCTCCATGGTTGGAAAACTAACACAGTGATGAACATGAATGTTTTGGCGATCTCGTCATCAGGTCAATACATATCTAATGGTTAAAATAACAGCGAAAAATGAAATACGCTGCGAAGATTGGTTAGTGCAATGCAAAACATGGAGACACGAACGATTGGTTGCCTACGATCCCCCTCCCCAAGTCGCATCTAGTTGGATGCTGTGAGACAGTCAAGAGGGCTGTTGAGTGACTTGGCGGTTGATTCGTGTCACACGACTAAGGGAGACTCAGCGTTCGTACGAAACGTTTTTGACAGCACAGTACCGGGTTTCGCAGGCGTATAGCGACTACCTCGGCTGTAGTCAAGCAACGCCGTTGAATAGATACTGGCAGTTTATTTGGCATACGGTAAATGATTTGAAATGACTCATTTGGCATGACTACGTGCCCGGTGTCAATGAGGTGTGATACAATTGAGCTCGTGGCTGAATTGTTGAGGTTAGTGTTATTCCGGTCAGAGAGGTGCTCGCGTATTCTCTTGGAAAGTTGCCGTGTCGTGCACCCAACATACTCCACTATACAACAGCAGGAGAAAGAATACAAGACCATATTCTGGGTGAGGACTGGTATCTTGTCTTTGAGGTTTAAGTTGAGCAAAGGGTTTGTTGTAAACCAAGACCGCAGAGTTCCAGCCGGAAACGTGCGTTGTAGGGATTAAAACAAGCGGCGATTGATTATGTCCGCCAACAGATCGCCTTTATACGGTAAACTCAGGTATATTGACTTCTTTCCAACGATCGTGATAGGCGGTTGGATTTTGCAGCCCCCATCGTCGTCTCCGCCTTTTACTATGGAGTCATCAGAATAATTACACCAGAGTAGTGATGTGTGTGCAAACTCCGAAAATCCCACAATTGCCTACAACTAATGAATATGATGCTATCTTCCTTATGGTGGAAAGGGAGTTAAGGTAACCCTGGGGCATCGGACTCTGTTACCAGTTCATCCGGTATAGGAGCAAATCGGTCTGTCTTTAATGATCTTTTTAAGGTCATGCCTTTCTTGCCTTGTAATCTTAAGCCACCACGGACTAAAACAGGAGGTTTCGACCTGAATGCTCCGGAACTCAGTGTAACCCTAACCTCCCTGTTGCTTTCGACGAGGTCGGATAGACCTAGAAGTACTACAGGTTGCACACCAACACTATGTAGAAAACTGTGAAAGACATCTTTCGCTCCGTATATGACGTTTCAGCTCTTCCGTTCACTCTTCAACATTGGTGATCGAAATGAGTTGGAAGGCAACGTGTCACTCGGGTTACATGTGCCTCAGGTATCAGCACCGTACTTGTATGTGAATACTGGTCGTGTTTGTGCTGGAGAACATCAGCGTAACAAACAAGGTGATTGCACGTTTGGATTTCCTTGGCGGAGCCTGCTACTCATAAGGGTGCCGAAAACTCATCGACAGCCCACGATGGAATTAGTTTGCAAATGAGCGCATTTCACGAGAACTGTGATTGTTTTCTACCCCACATACATGCAAGCTTTTCGGGGCTCAAGTTGACATTTTTCCACATCCTGATCCGATACCAGTTAGTGACGGTGCTTTTCAAGTGGAAAGTTGGGTTTCATCCGGCATTTTGACGATAGCTTTTACCAAATCAAACCAATGTTATCTTTAAGGGGTCATTTTTGTAGGGATCGGGCAGTCCAGGTTAATCATATGATAATAATAATTAAAAATAATAAATGTACTACTCATAAGGTTGCTGAAAATCCATCGACAGCCCACGACCGGTTTCGCCCTTCTTGGG
>NW_008751667.1:2540838-2550630 GCF_000715545.1 Opisthorchis viverrini
TCGCGATATTTCAAATATCGTAGCGACTGAAACATGAGGCGGCCTGGTGCAGCACATTCAGTTGCCTGAGAACATCATAAACGAGAGATTTAGCTGGGTTCCAGGTGAGTCTCTCGAAAGAACCAAATTAGTTTGCAGATGAGTGTATACAGACGAAGTGCTTAGATTACTGTGATAGAATGGGACAGGCAGAAAATCGAGGAGCTTCTGTATCTTCTGCATAACGAGTAGCACGCAAAGTGTGATTCTCAGTAGTGGTCCCTGTGCATGTGACCTCAGGTAGTTTCCGAAATAGGTAATCTGCGCTAAAGGCTTCTGATCTGTTGGTTTCTTTTTGGACAGCTGGTAAACTAGCGAGTGTAAGCTCGTGGAAGATTTAGTCCGAATACCTCACCTCTCGAAATCCTGCTCAACATTGGAACTTCGCTGCTATGCGAGAGATTCATCCCTAACCTACATTACTGGGGTAACTCAGAGTTTTTTGTTGTGAAAATTCAACAAAGATGTAATTAAATGCATTTCGTGTCTGATTCAACAAAATGTATCTCAGGCTAACGAACAACAGTTCATTTAAACTGGTACTCGGTTTTCTTTGGCCCATTTTTTCATTATTCGGATGAAGTACTCCGTTTGCGGGTTGTTTGTATTCCGAAGGATTTGGATTATTTCCCTCAAGCGTTCTTTCGGTTCTTGACCATCAATAATGAGTTGAAACTCGCCTACACACGCCCCACGCTTTCCTTCCCAGTACTCGGGATTTTGATCCAGTCGTTCGAGGACATCGAACGCCTTAGCTGCGTAGTAGAACTGTGCCATCTTGTAACAGTCATTTGCAATCAGCTGCAACAAACTGAACGACTCTGTGGATGTCTCCATTTTCAGGTAGAGTTCCCACGCCAAGCGACCTTGCTTGTTCATGATATAGCAACGAGCGAGCCAGCTCAAATAGGTGTATTCTGAACGTAGACGCTCAGACTGGATTAGGGAAAATATTTCCTGGGCCTCTTTGTACGCCCCAATCGCGGCTTTGGCTTGTGCGTAGTTGTAGTTGAAAGTGTCGTCGTTGTAAAAGTAACTCTTTATCGAGTTCAGGTATATGAGCACATCATCAAACTGGCGCAGAAGGAAGAAGCAGGATGCCATACATTGGCGCCCGGAGATGGTATCGCATTCGCTTGCTGATCCACCCACAAGCTGGAAGTATTGTTGAGCCAGTTTCAAGTGTTCTCGAGAGCCTTGATCTTGACCCAGGATAGCGTGAACTACTCCCTTAAGGACATACTCTTGTGGTGTGCTCGGTTCCATATCTTTTATGAGCTCGAAAGCCTCGTGAATTTCTTCGTTTTTCAAATGATAGATCACCAGATTAAGCCTAGCCTCTGGGAGGACATCCAGTAGAGGTGGTAGTATCTGATACAAAGAAACACGAAACAGATTTAAAGAAAGGTTCATGTAAATGGTATGTTAGTAAGGGGAAGGGACCTAGTGCTAGCTTACTACAAGCATTCCGAAGTGTCTAGAGCGACAGACACTCAATCAGGCAATCTGAACAGAAACTGACAACAAGAGCGCCAATGATATTGGCCATCATCCATATTTTGCAGCGTTTCCAACCAGACGCAGTGGGGTTCATGCGGCCCACATATTGGAAGGCGAGTAGCACGGACAACATCCAAACGTTTCGTAAGCTCTCTCATACGCCTACGCCAGGGTTGGCCACCTCTGTTTCCGCCACTCTGAATTAGGAAAAGAGAAGGTACCCTTTTCGGCAAGCGCATCACATGGTCTAACTGACGCAGCCTCTCGAACTAGACACTCTTCAATAGAAATACCCATTGCACAACCGAAAACTCGTTTTCAATATTCCGCTACACCAGACTACCTTGGTGGCATTAAGTTAGCACCTTAAGGCCAGATAGCTTATTGACTCACCTGAAGCGCTCCTTCCCCATTGCGAAATACCACCAGGTTGTGCCTGATCAAATCACGGGCGTATGTAAACGATGGCGAGGCCATTTCTTGCAATGCTTTCAGTTCTGCTTCGGCCGCCTTCCCATTAAACAGTCGGAAGTTAATACAAGCTTTTAGATTAATTGCTGTGGCACTGTCTGGATACTTTTGCAAATAGATTCCAAGCACTTCCTGTGAGATGTCAAAGTAATCGATTTTATAGTAACATAACGCAATATTCACATTGAGTGCCAGATATTCACGGTTGTCCAACAGGATTCGTTTATAGATGTCGATCGCCTCCTGATGGTGGCTACGTAGACAGTGGATGGATGCCAAGGAAAGTTGATCTTCCAACACGTCGGCCAAGGAGTTATGGTAGTTTAGCAACAAACGTTCATCACTGAATTTATGTGCCACGTGAAACAGCACACGATTTTGCAGCCTACAGGATGGACCTTCTTTGGCATGTGCCATAGCCTCTTGATACATTCCGAGGAAGAAATAACAACATGCAAGGTAGATGGAAACTTCATCCGGAGCATCTTTACGAGAAAGTATTTTCTTATATTCGTCTGCTGCACGCTTATAGTCTCCCAAGTGAAATGCTGCGTAGGCGATCCACAAGTCGGTCTCTAAGGTAGAGTTGCTACAACTGCGTTCGAATTCTAACAGTGTCAGTGCTCCAGTATAGTCCCTCCTACTCAAAAAGTCCTCAAGTTTCGGAATCTCCTTTCTCACAGCTGTCGTTGGGACGTGAACTGCACTGACCTTCTGAGATGCTGGTTTAGTACGTGATAAAATCATCGTTTCTGAACAATCACTCTTGGTGCTTTATAAAATTACCTGACAAAGTCTGAAAAGAGACAAAAGCCACGTTAATTTTTACGATCAAATTATGTGCCGGCTGGAAGACCACCGCAGTACGTGCTAGTGGTTCAAAACACTTCAAGATAATCGAAATAGCTATGTCCACG
The DNA here is from genome assembly GCF_000715545.1 of Opisthorchis viverrini. NCBI lineage: Eukaryota > Metazoa > Platyhelminthes > Trematoda > Opisthorchiida > Opisthorchiidae > Opisthorchis > Opisthorchis viverrini. The sequence continues at coordinate 2,543,766 of NW_008751667.1, forward strand.
CTATCTGTTCCAATCAAATGTGAGCCCTCGCATTCACAAGCCTAGGTGACTTTCTCTCAACTCTTGGCCATTTTCCCTAGGTACGTAGGATTTTCATTACATAAGTCCTAACTCCGTTCGACAGATGCACTCATTTGCATGCCAATTTGGTTTTAACGGGAATCTCACCTGAAACCTAGCTGAGTCTTCCTTTTATGATGTTCTTCCTCAACTGAAAGTGCTACACCATGTCACCTCATGTATTAGTAGGTACGATATCCGAGATATAGCAATACATTTGATAGGCGTATTTTTGGATTTCGTGGAACTAGAGTAGAATATAAAGTTAACGGAAACTCGGAGCGGAACGGGGCGTGGGATGTCGAAGGTTCTCCAGCAGCCCTACGATTGGGGTGTTCGTCCTAACTCCGTTCTTTTTACTCTTTGGCGGTGCTTCTGCATGGGTTTATGAGAGTTAACCATTAATTTCTACCACCGGTGCAATGTCGCCAACGTCCCTTTAATATTACATCCTGCATTCGTGAACACAATAGTTCCAGATGTATTTGCTGAGTAAACGAATTAATTGTTTTCAACCGGTTTCCGTTTGGTTTTTCACATCAAGAATCCGACTGCTACAACTTTTCACGATCCTCACAGAGGCCGTAAGCCTGTGAATTTTACAAGTGATGATTAAAGAGCATAAATGTTTGAGTTGCTTTACTGGGACCGGTCACTTTCGCTGCAACTAATTGCCTAACCGGAGTTTGGACAGAAGAAATCAAATCATTCTGAATGTTTAACTTTGGTATGGAAGGTCTCGTGGACTTAGAAGGGCGCAATTTTTTTTACTGTTAATGGGCAGCGAGGAGCATAAGGCCCTTTGGTCCGATAACTGACAGTCAAGTGATCCAGTGACGTTTGCTTGTGTGGTGGGAAGTAGTTGGGCGGGGACATCGGTGGGCACTGAACTGAGCGGTTAATTGATACTTTCCGGTTGCCTAGGCCGAGGGATGGGGTTTGGTTGAGGTGCCCCTACTTGAGCCTTTGACTCAAAATCTGACCCACAGGGAAGTACGAGGATGTAGGATTTTGTTCAGGGACTCTGCCCCCTAGCTCCTTACTTAACAGTTTGACTCACGAGACAGCTACAACCACTGTACGACATTTACGTGTTTTTCACAGCTGACAATGATGATGATGATGGTGTGGGCGATAATTCAAGAATCGCACGTCCATAATTATGGAGCGACATCCGAATTCAAGACAATTAATGACATCCAGGTGCTTTTGCCGGTGTGTGCATCGGCGATTATCCACAGTTTCATCGGGCACTATCCAAATGTCTCAACACCATGTGTGACTTGTCGAAAAGAACGGAGAAAGAAAAGAAAGAAAGCGTTCAGCTGTAGCACCCTTCCGGTGGCTAGCTGCCATGCCACACGAAGGAAGCACGAGGGCTGGGATACTGCCAGGTTGACCAGGCCTAGACAGGGGAAGTCGGGTGGCGGAGGTCGGATTCGAACCACGAACCTTCCGGTCAGTAAATTCGCGCTCTAACCACTTGGGCCATCTCGCCCAAAAGAACGGAGTACAAGCGTCCGTTCCGTATTGAGCGATAGCATTATCCTAGCACTGTTGTGACTCCACTCCTAGTGCTCACTTCTAACCGATATGTTCCTAAACCTTGTAAAATTTGGAGCTGAATTTGTTCGTCCAAGACTGATTTGAAACATTGCTAAAGGTAGTACACCGACGACATAGACTGTTAAGATTCAATGTGAGCTAGTCTATTACCACAGTCACAGTTGAGCGATGTTGCAGAATACAGGATGTGCTGCTTGATGTTTGGTCTGTTTACTGAGCTTGGTAGTTAGATTGCAAACTTTCCCCACCAATCGAGTGGAGGTTGTCAGTGCGGGTTTGGGTGTGTCCTACCGGGAAAAGCCTATTTGCTCTGCTCAGCTATGATTTAATCAGTGCTTGCTGACAGGGTGACAAGTGAAAATCTAGAGGCTGGTCGGGATCAGTCGGACTGTGATCGTCATGATCATCATCAGCATTATCACAGCTGTAAAAACCGTGCACTTGTCGTACGGTGGTCGCAGCTGACAAAGTTTCGTTCATCGATGCTGCATTAAAACGCTGTTGACCGTTAACCTCAACTATACAATTTAAGAACGTTTTTCGAACCGTTATCCTCTAGAGACTGCGCATCCGGGTGAATCGTACGATCAACAATCTCTTTTAAGAAAGATGCATTGCACAGGAACCCCTCTTCATAACAACCTCCACCTCGGAAATTTCTTGAAGGAAGGGACGTTTCTGGAGATTTTACTTTTCTTTACGCTACTGCCTTGGTGAGGGCGACAGAGTAGGATTTTCATGGAATACTGAGAACACATGCGTTTGTTGATCCTGTTAGTGTCAACTCTTGTGTAAAACGCTCCCGGAGCAAGTATGGACTCCAAAATCAGGCGGGGTTTTTATCCACTAACTACCCCTAATTTTTCAAAATCTATAAGGCAGATTGAGTTCCATAATTACCATAGGAGACTTGTAGGCTTTTAATTTGGCAAGTATTCCCATATGCTCTGGTAGGCCGTGGAGTGGTTAGCACATATCATGAGGTTGTCAAATTGTTGGTCCCTGATTCCCTGTCAGGTCTTTTCCAGTTCGTCTATGCACAAAGAATATAACTGCCAACTTTCAGCCGTTTGGTACAAATTGTCTCGCTAGTGATCGATTATGGAGCCTGGCCAGTGGTGACGCTAACGTCGTTACCGCCGTTCCTGGCATGACAGTTGAACTTGGGAATATGTCTGGGTTTACTGCAGTCAGTTTCCTAGGCTTTGCTTCCCTTATTATCCTTGTATTGGTTATTAACTCAATTCTTACTTTGCTACTTAGTAGTAATAAATATGTACTCGTGGCTCGTCTGAAGGCCAACAAAAATGCTTTCCGATTCATTGTACTTTTTCAACTCATTTTAGTTCAGTCCGACAATGAAAGCACTGTTCACGCCCAAGAAGCCCTGCAGTTCTTGTACTAGAAGGCTCATCGATCATAGCGGCATCATAAGTGTGGTAGCCGGTGAAGAAAGGAATAGAAACTTTACGCCAAAATGAAATGAACGAAAGAAGAGAGGAAGAAATAGTCAAACTGAAACACAGGGAACTGATTGGCTGATTGATTGATAGCCACGCTTGCTTCTTGCCGGAGTGCAGAAGTGCTTGTGTCTTTTGAACAAGGTGCATTCCGGCCAGTGCATATAACCTACCACCATACAGCAAACTCAGATGCGCTGGTCACTGCCGTCTTCCTGGATGGGGACCACGAGACGGGCCACATCAATGGCTAGAGACATTATCAGACATGGCCCAGTCGCGCCCTCAATGGCGCTCATGCATCAAAGCTATTGCCTTCAATGCATAGCTCCTTTTCCAACCCCCCTAGGCTTTGCTTCCCTTATTATCCTTGTATTGGTTATTAACTCAATTCTTACTTTGCTACTTAGTAGTAATAAATATGTACTCGTGGCTCGTCTGAAGGCCAACAAAAATGCTTTCCGATTCATTGTACTTTTTCAACTCATTTTAGTTCAGTCCGACAATGAAAGCACTGTTCACGCCCAAGAAGCCCTGCAGTTCTTGTACTAGAAGGCTCATCGATCATAGCGGCATCATAAGTGTGGTAGCCGGTGAAGAAAGGAATAGAAACTTTACGCCAAAATGAAATGAACGAAAGAAGAGAGGAAGAAATAGTCAAACTGAAACACAGGGAACTGATTGGCTGATTGATTGATAGCCACGCTTGCTTCTTGCCGGAGTGCAGAAGTGCTTGTGTCTTTTGAACAAGGTGCATTCCGGCCAGTGCATATAACCTACCACCATACAGCAAACTCAGATGCGCTGGTCACTGCCGTCTTCCTGGATGGGGACCACGAGACGGGCCACATCAATGGCTAGAGACATTATCAGACATGGCCCAGTCGCGCCCTCAATGGCGCTCATGCATCAAAGCTATTGCCTTCAATGCATAGCTCCTTTTCCACCCCCCCACGCTTGACAACCCACTGACAGTGCTAGATTTATGCACCAATTTACCAGCTCGCGCGTGCAATACGCAGCTAACTACCCCCCCAATCATTGGTGAACGAAACTGTGGCAGCTACAACCACCGTACGACAAGTACGCGGTTCTTACAGCTGACAATGATGATGATGATGATGAAATAGAGTAGTTCAGATGTGGCCAGTCATCCGAATGCTAGGAATACATTCACGTACTCATTAGCGTCATCCCCATCCAATCCACGTTGAGCAGATGAAGAAGGGAGGAAACTATCGGTGTATAATGTCCAAAGAGAATTTTGATGCAAGTTCAAAAAACTTTGGAGTCAGTTGTGCAGTCAGCGCCTCGAAATCGGATCGTGAATTAGTTTTCAGAAATGAATCGAGATGAGTCCGTGGTTCTCTTCGACTGCGCTTCTTCAATTTATTACGAACGTACATAACCATGCTGCTGAAGTTCTCATGGATTTCTGACCTCGTAATCTGCTGGTACTCAGTGAGCACTCGATCTTCTGAGTTGGAACGTACCTTGTGACAATGAACCTTGCCACAAACGCTGGTAAGCAGGTACCAAAAGCCCTCTCAGCAGCTTTATTGGACATTGCAACTTCAACCATCTTAGTTTTTCTGCATCAGGTAGACACTGCTTATCAGTTTCCCCGTATGACGCTGCATATCCTCTGCAGTTCTAGAGCCTCCCTTGAGGCATGGTATTGGCAGCATTCTAAGCGACGTCATGTATGTGCATTAGAGATGAGTAAATCCAACTGAGTTGTTGCTTTGAATTTAAATAAGGCCTCACAGACATTTCTCGCTGCTAGGTGAAACAACGATTGTACTTTCACACTTTTGAGGTACAAAAATTCCTGGACCTGTAGCCCCTGATGATATAACAAGCTGGCGCTCCACTGCAAAGGGTAACGACCCTCCGACGGACTTGCTAGCCGTGTAGTCCGCCGCGCATTTCTTAGACGCATTTCGGAGGTTTTAGATCTTAGCTAAGCCTGAGACTTTGTTGGGCTCAAGCTGCAGATATTTTCAGTAGTTTTTCCAACCCGGCATTTATGCGTCTGCAAAGAGAAAATGCTTGCATCCAAGCCGACTGGTTGGATCAATGATGTGGTGCCAAAATGCTATCTATCGAGAAACCACCCACTTTATATATATATATATATATATATGCATGTATCCTCAGCGTCCGTGAGTGTGATAATTGACATCTGGCGCCAAAGTCATCAATGCTTCCGGAAATGATCGGAAACACTTCATTTGGCTCCGCGAGTCCATTAAACTATGTATTGATCCCTTGTTCACCATGTTACACTGGGCTCAGTTTCATGTCTAGGCTGGTGAGAGCAGGAGATCCTCTCGTGTCAGCTTGATCTTGTGAGGTATCCGTTAAGATCAATGGGCTACGGAATCCAATGATACATGTCTCTTGGTGTTGCTTGGAACCTAACTTGTATCAATGATATTTCGCGGTTGCACTTTTAGATGCAGTGGCCAAAGGTGTCGTGTGGACGCTGTGTGATAATTTGTCCCATGAATACCTGGATCACGTGGAGACAGAAAATAAAGGATTGTCGTTCCGCAATTGTGACTTTTCCCGTTTGAATCAGTGTACTATCATGCCTTTCTTAAGGCGTGACTTAAGTCGCACAAATTTGTGCGAACGACTTTGAAGATAAAAGCCAGGTCTACGCGTATCCCTTTGCACTCAAATGTACGCAGGTCCCATCATCATCATCATCATCATCAACGACAGCATGACATCAGTGCTCAACACCAATGCTTCACTGCCGTACAACCATGACTTATTTGACTGAAAGGTGGACGGGGGAGGGACTTAGTGCTAGCTTACCACAATCATTCCGAGGTGCCTACACCTCCAGACATTCACTCAGGCAATCTGGACAGAAACTGACAACAAGAACGCCACTGACATCGGTTGGCAGCCATATCTTGTAGTGTCTCCAACCAGGCACAGTGAGGATCACGCGGTCCCCATCCTGGAAGGTGGGTAGCACCGACAGCACCCAACAAAAATATTGGTTAGTGTGGATGGTCTACGCAAGCTGGTACCAAGGGCTTGTGTACACTCGGTTTCACAGACTGGAGAGAACGCCAGTGCATCATTTTTTGAAATCGGCGCATGAAGTTCGAAATGAATATCTTCAACGTATCAGCTCCTTAGCATGAGAAGTCATGCCTCAGTGCCCATAATATACGGCAACCTTTCACGATCAGACATACATTTTCAACTCTTCACAGGTACAGGCTCCGCGACCTTATACCATTTCCTCCCGGAGCATTGGGATCCAATCGTCATTTCTAGCCACAAGTGCTGAACGACGGCCTAGGGTTGAATTATCGACTACTGCTTAGCGGGTGATGCGGCGCCAAAAAGGTACGAAGGCAATCGTCTGGGATGGTATGGAGCTTTCTTAGTGCGCTATAAAACCATGTGTTGAGATTTGGTAGCGTTACGAGAAAATTTTCTTACTATGTCCTCGCCGGGTGTTTGCTGGGTCAACGGTAAAAAACCTGTTTGCCAAGCTTTGTTCAAACAGGGCGTAAGTAAGAATTAGGTCCCCTCGGAGGCGACGGTACTCCAGGGGAAAGAGATCAAGCATCGCGAGACGGGTTTCGTAGTCCACGGATTTGAGGCCAGCAACCATTCTCGTGGCGGCCCGCTGGGAACGCTCAATGAGGGTAACGTCTTTTGTACGCCCTGAGTAGACAACTTGGTTGGCGTACTCCAGGAGCGGTCTGAAGTAGGCCCCATAGAGTATTTGGAAGTCCATGCGAGTAATA
>NW_008751667.1:2550715-2573915 GCF_000715545.1 Opisthorchis viverrini
TTCATGCGGGTAATACGGGAGAAGGTGCGTCGGATCATCCGTAAAATGGCGAATGCCTTTTGGGCCGAATTCTCATGGTTTAGTGAGAAGGACAAGTTTGAGGAGACCCAGATGCCCAGATGCTTGAAAGTAAAGTAAAACTTTCCGCGCCAAAACGTTACATTTTGTACCGTATGTGCTCAAACCAAAACCGTCTTAATCTACGTTCACATTTTTGTAGCTTACCAAATTTCATTGTCCACTGGGGCAACCATGCCTCTCGCTGAAGTCTCGTGGTATAATTTCCCAGCATCGCTGAGACCTAGGGAGCCCTAAATGGGGATTGAAGGTTTGGACTGGTACTCTCAACTCAATAGTCCGATTGCTTTAGTTCGTCAAGGACACACCATGAATTTCGAAAATTCGGTTCCATTGTGCGAATACTGACGCTGCTTCTTGCCCTCACAAGGTAACATTTTTATTTTCCGCACCTTGACAACCAAGGTCATCATGCACACAGTATAACAAATGATGTAATAAGTTCAAGCACGGAATGACACGCATGATTGAGGCTTTCGTCGAAGCTTTTCAGGTCAGTTATTTTACTGTCGTTTAGTGGCTCCCGTTTGCCTGAAGTCCCCAAACAAAAATGGGTGCAGCACTGCTTTGAGGGGACCCATTAGCCGCACAATGCAACTATATGCAAAAATTTTGGGGATGGAATAAAACTGTTAGCACCATAATCACTGACTCACGTATTGATACACAGGATCGAAGCTTTTGCCGGATCAGTTTTTATCTTTTCGGTCAGTGGCTGTCGTTCACCTGAAAGGCATAAGTGAAAAAAGGGTGAAATAAGGTGATAAAAAGGATGTCGCTTTGTCCTTTATGTTCTCAGGGCGGGGCAGTATACTTGCCAGCGCGAGGATTCGCATAAATGTCCAATAATGCCTCCAACTGAGTTCTGAAAGGAACGTGAACAACCGTCAGAGGAAGGTTATACCAGGCAGCGACTACCCGAAATTAGAAGATAGTTTGTCAAATGAATGTGTGCGCTGTGTGCTTGAAAATTTTCTTACTATATCCCCGCCGGGTGTTTGGTGGGTCATCGGTGAAAAATCTGCCTGCCAAGCTTTAATCAAACAGGTCACCTCAGAGGCGACGGTACTCCAGGGGAAAGAGATCAAGCATCGCGAGACGGGTTTCGTAGTCCACGGATTTGAGGCCGGCAACCATTCTCGTGGCGGCCCGCTGGGAACGCTCAATGAGGGTAACGTCTTTTGTACGCCCTGAGTAGACAACTTGGTTGGCGTACTCCAGGAGCGGTCTGAAGTAGGCCCCATAGAGTATTTGGAAGTCCATGCGGGTAATACGGGAGAAGGTGCGTCGGATCATCCGTAAAATGGCGAATGCCTTTTGGGCCGAATTCTCATGGTTTAGTGAGAAGGACAAGTTTGAGGAGACCCAGATGCCCAGATGCTTGAAAGTAAAGTAAAACTTTCCGCGCCAAAACGTTACATTTTGTACCGTATGTGCTCAAACCAAAACCGTCTTAATCTACGTTCACATTTTTGTAGCTTACCAAATTTCATTGTCCACTGGGGCAACCATGCCTCTCGCTGAAGTCTCGTGGTATAATTTCCCAGCATCGCTGAGACCTAGGGAGCCCTAAATGGGGATTGAAGGTTTGGACTGGTACTCTCAACTCAATAGTCCGATTGCTTTAGTTCGTCAAGGACACACCATGAATTTCGAAAATTCGGTTCCATTGTGCGAATACTGACGCTGCTTCTTGCCCTCACAAGGTAACATTTTTATTTTCCGCACCTTGACAACCAAGGTCATCATGCACACAGTATAACAAATGATGTAATAAGTTCAAGCACGGAATGACACGCATGATTGAGGCTTTCGTCGAAGCTTTTCAGGTCAGTTATTTTACTGTCGTTTAGTGGCTCCCGTTTGCCTGAAGTCCCCAAACAAAAATGGGTGCAGCACTGCTTTGAGGGGACCCATTAGCCGCACAATGCAACTATATGCAAAAATTTTGGGGATGGAATAAAACTGTTAGCACCATAATCACTGACTCACGTATTGATACACAGGATCGAAGCTTTTGCCGGATCAGTTTTTATCTTTTCGGTCAGTGGCTGTCGTTCACCTGAAAGGCATAAGTGAAAAAAGGGTGAAATAAGGTGATAAAAAGGATGTCGCTTTGTCCTTTATGTTCTCAGGGCGGGGCAGTATACTTGCCAGCGCGAGGATTCGCATAAATGTCCAATAATGCCTCCAACTGAGTTCTGAAAGGAACGTGAACAACCGTCGGAGGAAGGTTATACATACCACCTACTACTTGAAATGAGAGAAAATTTTGTCTGATGAATTTGTGCTCTGAGCCTGAAAATTTACTCACTATGTCCTCGCCGGGTGTTTGCTGGGTCAACGGTGGAAACCGTGTTTGCCAAGCTTTGTTCAACCACCCATTAGCCGCACAATGCAACTATATGCAAAAATTTTGGGGATGGAATAAAACTGTTAGCACCATAATCACTGACTCACGTATTGATACACAGGATCGAAGCTTTTGCCGGATCAGTTTTTATCTTTTCGGTCAGTGGCTGTCGTTCACCTGAAAGGCATAAGTGAAAAAAGGGTGAAATAAGGTGATAAAAAGGATGTCGCTTTGTCCTTTATGTTCTCAGGGCGGGGCAGTATACTTGCCAGCGCGAGGATTCGCATAAATGTCCAATAATGCCTCCAACTGAGTTCTGAAAGGAACGTGAACAACCGTCGGAGGAAGGTTATACCAGGCAGCGACTACCCGAAATTAGAAGATAGTTTGTCAAATGAATGTGTGCGCTGTGTGCTTGAAAATTTTCTTACTATATCCCCGCCGGGTGTTTGGTGGGTCATCGGTGAAAAATCTGCCTGCCAAGCTTTAATCAAACAGGTCACCTCAGAGGCGACGGTACTCCAGGGGAAAGAGATCAAGCATCGCGAGACGGGTTTCGTAGTCCACGGATTTGAGGCCGGCAACCATTCTCGTGGCGGCTCGCTGGACATGCTCAATTAGGGTGAGGTCTTTCGTGGTCTGGAGTAGACAACTTAGTTGGCGTGTTCCAGAAGTGGTCTCACGTGGCCAATAAAGTATGTGGAAGTACATGCGAGTAATACGGATCATCCGTAGAATGGCCTAGTCGCCCAAATCCTTTTTGGCATCTATCCTCATGATGTTTTTTTTCTCTTTCTCACCATGTATAACGAAGGCATTCGCTGAGTCTCCTTCATACGACATATTTATGCACTTTTTGTCATTCAGAGGAAGGTGACAATCCAACGACTACTGCTTTGCAGCGTCTACATCCATTTTGAAGGCACTGGCATTGGAACTCCAGGATTTCAAGTGGTCCGCAAAAAGTAGAAATGGACTGGCAAGAACATGTGGAAGGCCGTTGACGTAGATCGGAAACAGCGGTAGTCCGAGGACGGAGCCTTGAGGAACTCCAATGAAGACCGTCGCCGGGGAAGAGTAGATGGAGCCTATTCTCACTCGGAATGATCTGCCTGATAGGAACGCCTTGATCCAGTGAATGATTTTCCCTTGAATCCCGTAAGACTCGAGTTTGTGGAGCAGCGGGACGTGTGAGATCCCATCAAATGCTTTTGAGTAGTCGAAAAATATGGCATCCGATATGAGTCCTTTGTCCATGGCTTGGGGTATTTTTTTGCCTATGTGCCCAAACAAAAAACCATCATAATCTATGTTGACATTTTTGCAGATCACCAAATTTCAATATCCACTGAACCAATGATACATTTGGTAGAATACTTTCCCAGCATCGCCGGGACCCCGGGGTGCTTAGATTGGGCTCAAAAATTTAGACGGATACTCTGAGCTCATTTGCTCGCCTGGTTTAGTCCATCAGGAAGGCGTCGTAGCTTTCGAAAGTCCAATTTCATTGTGCCAATACCGAGCTCCCTTGTCATTCATCATCGCAAGGACTCACAAAAAGCACCTAAGTGCTTTGTATTGGGTGGTTGATATAGTGTGGATCACAGTTGACTAAATACCCGAAAATTAGAAAAACTGCTGCCTAATAAATGTGTGCACTCTGGTTTGACCTTGGCCGATAAATCCTTTTATCTCGAAATCTTTTGCAGGTGGAATGACAATTTTCACGCAGAAATCCTGCATTTTGTTTTCTGTATATTCAAATCCTCCTTTGCTACCTTCATTTTAATACGTTTGTTCTCCTTACTCTCCCTGCTTAAGGAATGGCGCCCATTCGGTTTTAAACTCGAGGAACTGCGGCTTAAGAATCAACTTCAGTTATGTTTGATGACAAATTAAGGTCTATCCGGTTTTCACCCGTCACAGAATTTGAGAAGGCAGTAAGCAAATAAATGACGGACATCTCTGTGACATATGTGCTTGTGGCGAGTGAACAAAGCCCCAGCGCCGCTTTGAGGTACGAGTGGGTGTGCTACATATGTGGCAAACGGTCAGCTATAACAACGAAAGTCGAGAGATCCAAGGAAGCTAGTAAACTGAGAGCACTTGCTTCCGACAAACACAATAAGATGTAGTGGCTGTCCAGTACAGTTTTTCCCAGGGAAGCAAGAGAACTGTCTCTCGCTCACCTCTTATCAGCTTGAACGCCTTCGTCAGGTGACCGAATTTTTTTTACGTTCTACGCACAACCGATTAGGAATTAGGCACCTGAAGGGCCCTGATAAATCATGCGACAGCAGGACCGTCACATGTATTGCTGCAGTTTGTAGCCGATGAATTAGGAAAGGTCTTCAACACTCAAAACATACAACTACTACCAGAATTGTCGGCGACCTCTGTTGAGTAAGTGACAGATAATTGAGTTTCGTTATGTCAGATGATATGCCTTTAGTCCTGGTAAATTTCCTCGCACCCGAATGGGTGGTTGTACTGTAGTAACGGAGCGGTCACTGAGGCCACGTATGCCTCTACAGACTGCAACAGATAGCGCTGTCCCGATGCTTCCCGGATTTGGTGAATGTCGACGTAAAACATGTGACAAACTGTTTCATAGGTCTTTCTTAAGCGACCAATATCTGGCCTGCAGATGCAAGCTGTACACCCTCCTGGTAACAGATGGCATGGGTACCGGAATCCTGTCATTTATTTCTTTTTGGAAGGTGGAACGTTCGGCCCAATGCATACAATGTTTGCGTTGTTCAGACAAGTGTGGGATGAGCAGTACTAGGTGAGGAGCTTTGTCGTGGACACACTGACCGCACAGATTTGGGCGGTTACAGTCGTGTTCTGCTCCAAGGCTTTCAGTGTTCCACTTTCACATTCGAACAGCTAGTGGCAAGCACTACGTGTTATTTAGTCCACCTGTAATTGGGTCATCATTATCGAGGTTCTTTACATGGTGCTATTTGATTGGGCACGTTTGTCATATGCATCAGCTAGGTTCATTCATCTGTCTGCTATGATGGATGACATGATCGTCCTAGCATCTTTCGCCAGTTACAGTACAGATATCGCCGCCGTTTGGCACAAACCTCACGTTCTTTAAACCCCGCACGAGTTATCCAAAATAATGAATGTGTCCACCGCAATGATACATTGGAATGGCAATTTGTTATTTAGGTTAGCGGTGCTAATTTGTTGGCCACACTCTGTCTAAACACGGGATAGGTATATATTATGTCTCATCGGAGGCGATAATAATCTAGGGTAAAAAGGTCAAGCACGCCCAGGTGCACTACGTTATCAATGGATTTAAGGCAAGTTTCGTAGCAGCTCTCTGGAAACGTTCAATGAGGGTTACGACTTCCTTGCGTTCTGTGCAGACAACTTGGTTGGCATATTCCAGAAGCGGTCTGACGGCCCCATGGAAAATCTGGAAATCCATGCGGGTAATATAGGGGCCACTCGTATTTCCTTAGGAAAGCTTTGTCGGCTAACGTGCTGCCTGTGTGCAACTAAGTAAAAACAGGCAGCTGTTGCTCACGCGGCCAGATAGGAACCGGAGCTGGGTCACACTGATGAGTGCGGGATACTCACGAAAAAAAACCCGGCCTATTCTCCGTAAGCTTGATAGCAATAGGCCAAGTAATCGGACGATGATGGAAAATGAGCTACGTCAAAATGGTCATGCTCTCGCTGACGCTGTCACTTAGATGAGCAGAAATCAGCGATTAGACATACAAGGCAGTGTGTATAATCAGAGTTGGCGACTAAGAATCCAAACGTATAGGGATGGAAGAGGTTAATTTAGTAAGCCGCTGAGTCGATGACGTGTCGAGCGTGCACACGGCATTATTGGGACCGAAGAAATTTGAAGAGCCGTAAGTTTCAGAGACGACTGACTTCTAGATACCCTGAGATGTAGCCGGCTTGTGCGCACCAGGTAAGTCTCACTTCCAGCGTTGTGAGGGTTTCTTTTCTTCCGTCAAAGGTTTCTCCTATGTAGGAGGATGACTGTTCGATTAGCCACAAGTAGCGTAACGAACGGGTATTGGGAACAACGTGTAACATTAATAAGTAGCTTCGTTCCAATAGAAGTGCAGGCTGGTTGACTAACGAGGTTTGAATTCCGGGCGATGCGACATAATAGTGCAGAAGCTTCGTGTGTGCACGCATGGCTGCCTTAAGGAAACACCTCAGCAGAATGCAGCACGGGTTTTTACCCGAGCTACTCCATAGCACAAGCGGCCATGATACGGAAGCGTACAGTCCTCGACTCATGGAGAGATGGAAACTTAGAAAGCAAATTCGGCCTGTTGCAACGCTCATGCCTAACTGGGTGCAAACTCCACTGATTGCAAATGGAATATACTGTCAGCTGTCTGATCCATTGGCTTTATATGATGTGACATGGTAACCGATGTTGGGCCGGAATATCAGTCAACTCACGCCCGAGGCAAGGAGGCTTTGAGGTCACATTTGTACCTTCATGTGTTCTGTTCCAGTCTACAGAGAAGGTCTGACTGAAAATCGTCAATGATAGAATTGACGCATTCTCGTGACGCAGAATCAGGCGAACGTTTCTGTTCGGCTGTTAGGATGAATGCAGGTGCTCACTGGTTATCGATTCCTATGGAAGATTTGGGAACTGCAGTTCAGTAACTTTCAACAGTACAACGGGATCCTGAGAAGCTTAGCCCTGATCCTGCCATTACTCAGTGGATTATTTACAACTGCGATCCTGCTGGTAAAATTATAGCCATTAAATTGGCTTGAGTAGTAAACCTATTCGAACAATTGAATTGCGGCCTGACAATATCCTGCTTCAAGTTTCAACTTTACTTTGTATTTTTAATGGCCTGAGCAAGTCAATATTATGTTCTAAACTTCATACTGCTTCTAAATATGTGTACTTGAAGTACCACCAATGAAACAAAAAAGAAACTTATACAGTAGCATGACAATACTTGACTTTTCATGAATTGAACATTAAACTTTTCTTGTCAACTGTAAGAATATCAACTTAGAATAACTAAGAATAAAGATGGTAGCGCTCAGAGCTATTCTGCAGGCCTTAAGAAAGTGCTTTATTGTACGGTCATCCTCCAAGCCACACGCAATCAGATTCGTACTCCACGGTCGGCTGACGCTGACTGCAAATGCAACGTGTTTTAAATGGCAGTTTTGTTCACTACTGAATGGTTTCTTATCTATAGTACCCTACTTTAATATTTGCGTTTCCACTGTGGCTAGTCTCTTAGGTAAGCTAATTCCTTCATCCGCCTGACAACCAGTTTGTGGATTTCAATCTCCTCAGTCTGCTTCAATCCTCAGTAGAAAGATGACGACCGTCACAAACAGGTAAGTTTAACACAATCAGAAAAGGAGAAAACTGAAAATTTTAGGCACAGGACAAACCAGTGTTGAGAAAACGGTGGTAACTAATGGATAGAAAGTGCAGAATGTCCAAACATGCTCCAGCCTAAACATTGGACACACGAGAATTCGTGCTGCTGTGGAAAATGCAACGCAACACGCGAGCAGAAGTGATACTCCAGTTTGATGATTGTTTCCGAAAAAATATACTAAATATTATGTTTATAATCATTAAAAATTACTTCATAGAATGATAAGCTGAATAGCCTGCACGGAATGGAAATTGTTCGGAAGACACGCGTTTCTTGTGCAACAGTCAGGAGGGGCATTGAACGCTGACACTAGACACCACAAAATTCTGGAATTGTGAATGCTGACGTCCGTACGAGGGTTGGGCGGACACTTTTGTGCTAAAGCTCTAAAGCAGATGTAAAAAATACATTGAGTTGGAGAAAAACTTCAGAAGATATCAAAAAGGAGACATATTTACTGAATGAATGTTTGTTTCTCCTAACAGTAAAATGAAAATAAATATATTTACAGCTATACCAACAAACAGTAGCATAATACCATATATATCCTGGTTGCGTAGTACCGTATGTAGTGGTTGTTTCCGTTCGAAACATAGTCATTTCCTTGGCGAAGCATCGTCAGTTGATGAGCAAGCGCAAGAGTTTTCAAAACACAGCATAATGTGACTCCTCTATCAAGTGTAGGGTTTTCAGGCGCCACTCCATTTCATGGTGTTTCTAGTCACATTCCCAAGTGGCGGGAGGTCACGTGTTAAAACATGCTTTTTACAGTAAAATAACTGACGTTTCCTAGTGGTTGAACTCTTAGAAGACAACCTTCCTAGACAGCTGAAACACAGAGTAGTTTTCACGACATCCTAATTTCAGAACACAGCAACGTGATCCACAGTACTTTTGCCTTAGTGCTCACCTATTTAGAATAGCATTAGCCAGTGTCCATTGGAGGGCCAAGCGGCATTTGCCTAATAACTGGGCCACAGAAATGAATGTAACGCAAAGCGAAGAGTGCACATGCAAGGCGCTCATAAATTGGAGGAAAGTACACACACACACACACCGCTGATCAGCCGCTCGAGGCTGAGTGGTGAAAAGTTCAGGCGTTGGCCGGAAGGCCGCGGGTTCGAAAATCCCTGATGGATTCTCGTGAGATGCGCATTGTTGCTGATTCTCAACAAGGAAGAAACAATGTTACGCTGCTTCTCGGCTTTTCAGCAAAAGATGGCTCCACCAACACGAGGAAATTTCCGAGGTTATTACAGTTTGTTTCATGTTGTGCTTGTCAANTGCACATGCAAGGCGCTCATAAATTGGAGGAAAGTACACACACACACACACCGCTGATCAGCCGCTCGAGGCTGAGCGGTGAAAAGTTCAGGCGTTGGCCGGAAGGCCGCGGGTTCGAAAATCCCTGATGGATTCTCGTGAGATGCGCATTGTTGATGATTCTTGACAAGGAAGAAACAATGTTACACTGCTGCTCGGCTTTTCAGCGAAAGCTGGCTCCGCCAACACGAGGAACTTCCCGCTGAGGTTATTACACTTTGTTTCATGTTGTACTTGTCAATCGGGTACAACCGTCAATTTCTCAGCCGGTTGTATTGTTGCCATCTCTAAATGAGTCAAACAGCGCAGTAGCCCATTAGCCGTTACAACATATAAAATTTACCGGTCTTCATTAGAATTCGATTAAGTTCACGTTTACATTACTCTCATTTGACCGGTCCTCCTTGTATCCTGGTGGGATCCCACTGCAGTATCTTACCACGCCTTCATTTAATCAGGTGATTTACCGGGTTGATACTCTGGCACAACTGTGGTGCACAACCAGGCTTAATTCTATTCCAAAGACAGTACATAATAAAACCACTGGGCTGAGCTAAGCTGAAGTCAGTCTTTTCCAAGTGAGTGATTAATCAGTTTCAAAATTCAACGAAGGTTGAACAGGGGTAATCTATTCATCAACGCACATTAGCGAAAAGTGTTCGAGTTTTCGATAAAGACAATCACCATTTGGTGGAATAACATGGAGGTTAAGCAAATGCATGCTTATCCATGGATTTTACGCAATCCAGACGCAACTTGGTTAGCTAGTGAAAACAGGAGGATGGTCACGTGACCCGTGTCAAATTCCCTAGTATTTCATCCTCAGTTGGTGTTTGTCTCCCATCGATTAAATGTATGGTGGATCACCTACAGATGGTACTGGCCAAACATGCAGCAACCAATCTGGGGAATGGCCTCTGAAGAATTGAGTAATTTCTTCCATACTACTTCTAGAACACAAAAAGAGATGTCATGTGAATGAAATTTGCTTTCCAAAATGAGGTAGAAGTGGACTGATATCCATGGCTTACTACAGCCTAGCGATTGTTCCACATTTACAACTCTCCAGCAAAAAGCCGCAGAACAATGAATAGATGTTCTTCTTTTCGACAGCATTAGACTAATTTGAGGACAGTGACCAAAAGAACGAAATTAATTAGGTAGTCATCAACCTCACCATCGGCAGCGATATAATCGTACTAGAACAACTTACTGATGCCTAATTGCCATACAAGGGAGAGGGAATAACATTAGTAAAGAGTAGGGAGAAGGGAGAAGAGTAGGGAATTTGAGGGGAGAAAGTCAAGGAAAAGGATCATCCTTTAGGAGTAGGGAACCATCAATTTGATCAACTCAGTATCTTTTTGAACCTCACCTCACCTCAGCCTAGCGCACAACGACAAACGAGCTTTAGCTAGTTAGTCAGGCTAGAAAACGACAGCGTATATACCACTGGGGTCGGCTGTGTGCCATATCTCACAAGGTCCCCAACCATGTGCAAGGGCCATAGCCCAGAAAATGCGAATATCCCATAGCACTCCGTGGTCACTTGCATGTCATTTCACCATGTCACCACCTGCCACTCACGAAAATTTGGCCATCAGTTGCTTCGAACAGAAAACAGCGCTTACTTCGGTAGATAGTGGTTGGGACTACGTAGTGCATGCTCCGACCACTTCGAACTGATAGTTCAATTCTACTGTTCTGAAGAGTTAGATTTATTAGTATTAACCCAAGTGCACACCATGTATTTGAGGACTCGTTAAAGAGAGCTCATTCGTTCTTTGCTTTGGAATCAGAAACACCGAGCACTTATAGACTACGTCACACATCCACAGAGTATGACTGTTCTTGCGGTTGTCTTGTGTAGTCTGCTGCCCCAAAGCTAGTCTATGAAATGATGAAACTCACAAAAATGTGAATAACAGGGTGAAATGATTCCTCACTCGTTAGTTATGGGACTAATGCGCACTGGATAGTAATGGTGCGAACAGAAATAAACCAGTGGCTTAGGAAGTGGAGACTTTCGAAACTGAGAGGAGCTTGCAGGCCCTCAAAAATCAAGAAACAATCAAACACACAAGTTCAGTGCAATGCAATGAAATGAAATGATTCCGTATATGAGTCTACATATTCTATATAGGAAAACGTACCAGGCTAACTCACTGCTACATGTTCGTACAGAAGAACTGACTGTAAGTAATGAACCGTGCTGCAAGTTGGAAACAGAGTAAAACGTGAAGGAATCAGGATGCACTGTTTTATTTGGTGGACAAACGTTCATCTTGGATGGAGACAGATGACACCTGCGGAAGATTCGTCGTGTGGTGGCGTGGAACCATTGAAACTTCTCAATGAAACCATGACTAAAAAAGTAGTCCTGTCAAGTAATTATGCAAGTGTCTGCAACTGTCTACATATGGAACGACCCGCAAATGGTGCTTGCTGGTCAAAATGCAGTGTGCCAAATTTATCTGGAACCATTCCATTATTTAAGTTATTATGGCGATCCAATAAGATAGAAACTTGGAACTCCTGACAGAGTCGACGTACCCCATGCCTACCACAAATTTTTGTAACAATTTCATCTCATAAACGGTGTTCTGGCTGCCTGCTTCCATTCTCAAAAAAGTCGAAATTTTAGCGAAATGCACTCATTTGCAAACTAATTTGGTTTTTCGAGAGACTCAGCTGGAATCCAGATGAATCTCTCGTTTGTGATGTTTTCAGGCAACTGAATGTGCTGCACCAGGCCGCCTCATGTTTCAGTCGCTACGATATTTGAGATATCACGATACATGTATATTTGTAATGCACAACTCATAAGGCTGCTGAAAATTTGTCGAAATTCGCATAGACAGGTTCAGAATTCAGAGATGTGTTGATGTATCTGTAAGATCTGGGCGGAGCTTACGAGTTGATTGAAGCTGTCGGACAATAGGCACAGGCTGTCCGGCAGATAACGGGGAGTAGGAACAGATGGATGAGGGCAAAAGACGCCGTACTCCCTACCGTTCCCCAGACAGACGAGTCAATAAATATCATGAATTCAACAATATCGCAACTGGCAGGAGCAGAAAATGGGGCATTGAGGCAGCAGGGCTTTTTGGAAGCAATAGTGAGTAAGTACCAAATGATGTACAAACATACGACAGTCGGCAGTGTGAATGAGCAGTTTACAGAGATAACGGCGCAGAAGACAGTCAGTACTTCCTGGAAGTATTTTCGAATCAAAATGAAAAGTATGCTATCTGGCAAAAGGGGAACGGACGTGTTTGGTACAAATTAAATACGCATATATTCCGACAGCGTGACGAAGTTATGCGTTACGTGTCAGAATTGAAATATGAAAAAAGCGCAGCCTAACGGGTGGAGCTGTCGCAGCGGATACCGCCCTCTCCGTCACCCAAGATGTCCAAGTACGATCCCCGGGCGGTCGAAAATAAGTCGAGTTGGTACGGACAGGTAACAGGTTATCGACATAAGTAGCCAGGGCCTAAGAAAACCTTAGTCAGGAACGAACAACAGGGAAGCAAAACGGGGTTACACTAAGCAGGCATAAATTATGCTGCTCATGAGAAGCCAGAACAGGCAGGACAAATAACCGCGAATCGCTGTTGATTTGCAGGAAGAATCAACACTCCCTCGTCCATAAGCTGAGCGGAGTTTAAGCCAGCAGTCTGATTAGCCACTTGATTACTCTGTCCTCGAAGTTTGCAGTATCCTGGACGGGGTCCTCAAGTACTTCTCGGCGGAATGTAACCCGACTGGTCCTAATAATTGCCCTCCTGACTGTTCCATCGTCCGACTAGACTGCTCTGTCGGCAATTTCCCTTTCCACGTCTCCCAAAAAGACCACATTGTCTCAAGTTATTTTCCTTTGCAAGCTACTTTGATATCCTCTCTAAGGTTGAGAGCTATTCATTCATCCACACATCCCCAAACAGGTAGGCGAGGTGGCTAGCGTTTCTCCAGGCTTGGTTCCGTGATTCAGCAGGCTCATCGACCGTTAGTGGATTCGTGCCGAAGAGCAGCAAGTAAGAGTTACCTAATCATTGGGATTGGAAATCAGTCTTACTAACCGGTGATCGTTGAGGATCTTTCCGATCCCGCTCAGAGTTGTTTGCGGCGTCTTGTCATCTACCAGTCTTTCTTCAAATAAGGTTCGCAACATTCGCCTGATACTCCGAATCAACCTCTTTAAAACACCTCAATGAGGGCTGGCCTTCGGCACGGAAAACACTCAGTCGCATTTATTTCCGTCGGTCGTGGCGCACCCAAGATTGGTCTCGGTGTCACTATTAAGCTTCACTGAGCTGCCCATCTAGCCTCGAATCTCGAGAACGCACAGAAAAGCATATTTTTGTCCAAAGTATGGGCTATTTCAATGTAAATAGCTTGGATGGTCATGCACATGAATGCACAGCAATGTGGATTCTCTGTATCACGACCTCGTTTGGCCAACAGCGGCCCGAAGTAGTCCACCCGGGTGAATTCAAACGGTCTTCGACTACAGTTCTTCCGTTTGGTTGGAAGGGGCGCTGCCATTTTGGTAGCATGGTGCCATCGATGGCAATGATGACAGGACGAAAGAACGGGCCAGACAACAGCCTGTCCATGCATAAGCAGGTAATTGTTGCAAACAGCTGATAGCATTTGTCCTGCGCCCACATGGCCATACCTTTCGTGGTAATGTTTTGTGATATGTGTGGGGTAAGACTGCCTCCGTAGCAGTGTGATAAGTGGCTTATTCCCGGAAGGCAAAGCGACGTATCGGAAACGATCTCCTACTCGAAGTAGCCCTTGGTCATTCAAGGACTCAGATCGCAAAGCGGACTGGAGGAGACCAATATGCGCTTGTCACCGGCGGGTCCCTTACTCAGTGCGTGGAGCTCGTCTGAAAACGTGTTCTCCTGAACTAACTTTACAGAACACACTAATTCTTCCGACAACTCTTGTCGAGTCAGATGACGGTTAAGGTCAGTCACTGAGCTGGTTCGTTTTCCGATCAGAGTGTAAAACTGTTTGAACCACGTAGTGGCCCATAAGAACTTCGTCCAGCTGTCTGAGGGACTAACTTAGTCAAATAAGACATGGTAGACTGAACACAAGCGACCGTACAATCCTGGGTCTCCTTCATGATTTCTGACGGGAGTGCAGCTTGCACATTTGGTTTCGCTGACCATGACGATCCTTCATCCCGTATGGAGGCCATTCCTCAGACCTTCGAACTGCGTCCTGCATCTTCTGTAGACACACTTCGTTATACGATATCGGTTGGACTGTTTTTACCGTCAACGTACTGGCACAAACCGGTTAATTCATGTATAGCTGTCTCGACGACAAAACTCTGGAACTACGCAGTTGTGTTTTGGACTTGGCAGAAGGACACCATATGGGGGTCACTGCTCACAAGATCCGAGTGGGAACAATTTTGGGCCAAAAGAATTGTTTCTTGCAAATTCTTCCGAGAACTCTTTAGGATAGTGATTGTTGTTTTTTTGGGATTGAAGCGTCCGACATGACCCAGAAGGAATGATTGATTTCAATGCTAAGTCAAAAATAATTTATACTTTAGAAACCGTAGACGTCAACTTGTAAGATACTGGGATTCTATAGACGCAATACACTACTCAAGGTTGCTGAAAACTCTTCGACAGCCCACGACCGGTTTTGTCATAAACGAGGAATCCATCTGGGCTTCAGGTGAGTCCCTCGTCAAAACCAAACTCTCATACATAAGTGCCTTCCACTAAACTTCTAGGCTGCAACGCGAAAGGACGTGAAAACCCGCGTTTACTCATTCATAGTCGTACTCCACTATGCGCTAAACTGATGAAGACACTATAAGCCTTGAATCTGTGAAAAAAGCCGGACAATTTATTTGAAAAATTGTAATTCTAAGAGCCCTACTTGCATCATCTTTTTAAAATTTTCTTATTGTCTTTCTTGAGTGACTCAGCTATACTGGACAAGAAAACACGGGCAACTCCCTTCAGCTGTCGGTTTACGCGGGCCGAACTAAATAAGCCAATTTCATTCAATCTGTCTGCACTTCAGTGTATTCTTTCACAGCTAAAAACGTGACCCGATTCAAAATGTCATCAGAGTTAGAAGAAGAGAGACGAACCCTCAATCAGTCATACTTCGAGCATGGCGGAACCTAGTAGTTCGCAAGCCTGGGTTCATCGGTGCGAAGCAGGGTCACTTGTGTTTTAATTGTGATGAGTTACATAGAGCACTTTTCTGGAGTTTATTCTGTATTGTGTATCCCCATCAAGAGCAGCTGGTTTCAAGCGTGATTCGTATTAGCCAGAATCTTCCGTTGTTCTCACACGATGTGGATAACTATATTCTTCACAGGTGAGAATGAGGAGCACTCGCAAGTAGTGACCAAGCTCCTCTTAGAGTCGAGTTTATCTTGGCACACGGCCGAAAAAGCCTTACAAAAACCGATAAAAGTCTGAAATTGGCAACTGACGATTTGTGTTGTGCGTAGGATGAATCCTGACACAATGCCTTAATTTCTCAATTGCGGGGAAAGTTTGGTCTGATATCAAGGAGGCTGGTCACAGTAACCGTTTATGGTTTGTTCATGGACAAGTAGGGCGAAATATGAGGGCAAAAGTCACTCAACAATGTCCCATGAGTGCGAAATTCGGTGCCTTATATATCACTGGCATTCAGTAGTTGTCCAATGAGCGTGTTATGAGCAAGCATGTCTGAGTTCTCGTAGTACACCTCTGCTGTGGCCAAACAGCCGATAATGATAAGAGCGTGAGAAAAGCATACGGGA
Source organism: Opisthorchis viverrini (assembly GCF_000715545.1). Classification (NCBI taxonomy): domain Eukaryota; kingdom Metazoa; phylum Platyhelminthes; class Trematoda; order Opisthorchiida; family Opisthorchiidae; genus Opisthorchis; species Opisthorchis viverrini. The sequence goes on from NW_008751667.1 coordinate 2,566,674, forward strand.
AATGTTGAAAATTTTACAACGAGTCCGGATGAAGAACGTGCTTGTATTAAGTAATTCACCCTGAAATAGTAGATAGGGTTTCGTCGGCTGGCCTAAATGAAGGCCAGCTAAGTATACGCAAAAAAAAACGGAAAATTGTGAGATAAGCAGAGTCGAATTGACTGACCGTCGAGTTCGAATTGGAATTTGCCTTCAAGTTCTTGGTTGAAAGAGTCCACCAGGTTCAGCAAATCCAGTCTACTGTAACTCTGTAGAGGAGTCCCCCTCAGTGCAATTGTACCCGTGGCGAACAAGTTTCCCCCACAGTCGGTGTAGAGATCCTCAATTCTATGCAAGTCAATAGACTCGACAAACCGACTCCCTCGTATGGCGTTTATAAACTTTAAAGGATGAAAGAAACAAGGAGAGAGAGATTAGGTAAAGCATTTAAACTCAGAATAGACAAATATCTCAAAACCTGTGGGAATTTTAAGGTTTCCCATTTTTTTGGTTTAATTGGTCCACCCAACGTAATAAACAGGGAATTGAAAAAAATTATTTTCACCGTGGAATGACTGCTCAGCCGTCTGAAATAAGCGATTTTACTTTTAAAAGTGCAAATGGAACAGATACTGCCACAGAATCGGTTGGCTGATGAATCAGGGGAATAAAATCATGAATTTGAATATTTGTGGACCAGACTCTGCCCTCTTTCTCGTGTACACGCTTAAAACCAGATTCGGGCTTGATATACTGTACAACTAGTGCGTAAGAAATAGTTTGTATAAATCGAATCTCCTAGTCGCGGTTTCGTTGCAAAGTTACTATGTTGTCGCTTGGTCTTTCTGTCATAAAAAAGTTTCTTTCTGACATAAAATGTTTGATTACAACGATGGTCGATGAGTCAGACCGGTAGAGCGGTCAGCTGCTGAAGCTTAACTCGATTTCTAAGTTACCAAACAAAAAAGACAATTTAGGCTGACACTTCTGACAAGTTGAGACTAAACGCATACACTTAGAAAATGTCAGTGCATAGCATAGAGCGTAAGCTCGGGAAGGCTCAGTGGTTGAGTCACGAACTTACTGACCGGTAGGTTCATGGTTCGGACCAAACCTCAGCACCTCAACTGCTCCTATCCGGACTCGAACAACATGGCAGTATCTCAGCCCTGATGTTTCCTTCAGGTGGCATGGCAAACAGATTCGGAAAATGCGTGTTACAGATGAAAAATTGCTATGTTTATCGACGTAATACGCTACTGATAAGGCTGCTGAAAATTCCTCGAAAACCCACGACCGTCTGGAGCTTATCAAGTGGGCGAAGTTCAGCTGGGTCTCAGGTGAATCTCTGGATAAACCAAATTGTATTGCAAACCGATCGTGGGCTGTCGACAAAGTTTCAGCAACCTTATGAGTAGTACATTACGAAATATACATGTATCGCGATATGTCGAATATCGTAGCGACTGAAACACGAGGCGGCCTGGTGCAGCACATTCAGTTGCCTGGAATCACCACAAACGGGAGATTCAGCTGGGTTCCAGGTGAGTCTCTCGAAAAACCAAATTAGTTTGCAAATGAGTGTATTTCGCCAATTTCGCGCAAGTTGGTTTCAAGTAGAACATCAGGTTGACGGACTGAGCCTACCTGATGAGCGCCGGTCGTGGACTGTTGACGAACTTTCAGCAACCTTATGAGTAGTACATTAAGAAATATGAGTGTATTTGATATTATTTTCAATGTTAGTATAAACCGTGAGTGCGTGTAGTGATATGCACTTTTATAAGCCCTCAACCGTCCGTCTATGACGAGGGGCGGTCGCATCGGAATCTGTACAGTTCTGTCCCAATATGGTCAACAAAATCCAGACTGCTGCTACCATCGATCCACCACTGCCATCACCCTACCACCATCATCACCAAAAACCACAAAAATGGAAGCATAGTACTGGTCCAACCAATTGTCAACTCAGTCATCATGAAGAGTCACTACTTATAATCCGGGAAATGTATCAGTTGTTCAAGAATGTTACGTGAGTGCTTTGTTCGGGGGACAAGAGTATGAAACTGCCTACTTAACAATCTTTTGACCGTTCTACTCTAAGTCCGGCTGATGACTTCAGACGACCAAGATGGTATCAGCTAAGATGGGTGCATTGAGAGATGGGATCAGTGAGACACGGATGTAAACACTGTCGTTGCACCATATGTTCTCCAATATACACGTAGAATACGTTCCAACGGAGATCAGTGCAAAACGATTGTCCCGGTGTGGTTCAGTTATATCTCCTCAATGATTCTGCAGAATGTGAGGCGGCTAGTAAAGTTGACGCGTCTGAGAATTGGCGGTGCATGACCAAAACGTTGCTGAATACACTGAGAGACCAAACCTGCGACCAAAAAGCTTCCTTTTCTAGTAGGAAACGGAAAGATTTCAACGGAATACGTTAAATTCCATCTTGCACACATAGTCAACCCATAGTGAACACTCATGCTGGGAATCATAAATCCCCGGCGAATTCAAACACTTGACTACGAGGGCGGATCAGGAGTGCGATTGGCTCGCACTGAGACACGGGGCAGCCCCGTGGTTAGCATCACGTGATCTTATGTTGGCTCATCGAGCAATAAGTTGTCAGATGAAAGACTCGGGCCACTCACTGGGCTTCCCCGTTTTCTAAACTGAAAGTTTGTTCATATCCAAGTTGTTATTAATATAGAGAGAGGAGAGGGATCATTCACGAGATCCGATTAAGTAAATATTAAAAAAGACGATGACGTATCTGTGGGCTATCATTAGGAAATGCGAAATTTCCAAACTCCAAAGAATTTCAAGAGGTTCACTCGAGTGTCTCAGATTTCCATTGCAGTCCCATTCTTAACCATAAACAAAAATTCAGCTCAATATGCTAGAAAAGCAGTAAAAATCAGTTTGTATTAGTTTGTTTGTTGTAAACCATCGATGCATGCAGGGGGACCAAAAAAGTCAAGGACGCCTGTATTCTGTAAGGAGTCAAGGGCAAATCAAAGAGTTTCATCCAGTTTACCCGTTCTCAAGAAAAGCAACTGTTCACGTCAGTTTCGACGCTTATCGATTTTCATACCTCAGGAGCCCGATGATGCATTCATTCGAACCAAAAAGGAAAGACCACTTTTCAAACGCCCGTGAAATTTGATATAAAAATCCAAGATAGTATTTCAAGGTTACCTGGATAGCCAACATTTGGCAAGTGTAAGCCCATGGCTCATATTGCATCTGCTGAATTGCTAGGGATATTCAGTAAGGGGATACCTCATTGCATCTCTTCGCAGCGCTGCCTAGTTCGCGTGTGCAGCAAGTTCATCGTTCCATAAACCAACCCTTACATATAAGGTCTGGTGTGAATTGAACATCATGAAATGGGATATGGTAACCGTTCTTCTCGAAAAGGAGGCGTCGATTGTGCACAATCAGTTGATGCATCCTTTAAGTCATGTACTTACAAGTAATATTTTACTAAAAGCTATATTAATGACAAATCAACCGAACATCCTGGATTCTCAATATTCTGACCGAATTATTTATGCTTGTGAGTTGTTACGAAAGATAACCCTTAAGGTGTTGTCACTCGAAACTAAATAGCGCTGATTGGTCTCTTCATTTGGATCTTCTCGGTGAGATTCTCCAAAACGTGGCCATGGTAGAAAAAAGGTTGACCTTGAAAGGTCTTTTCGGATGGTTTTTCTATAGGGATAAACTCCGGTAACCTGGTGGGGGGCCCTTTGGTTTAGGAAATCATGAGATTTCGTCCTGTCAGTGGATTCATTCTGTGCTGAAGAACCAAGGAACATTGAATAGTGGTTTCATCCTTTGCGATGTTGCGAATTTAGAACATTCAGCAATTGTGCTGAAGAACCAAGGGACATTAAATAGTGGTTCCATCCTTCGCGATGTTGCAAATTTAGAACAATCAGCAAGACATATTCCACTAAACTTAAAGCTTTCTCGTTCTTGTTACTAATTTCGAGTGCTCCTTACTCCTGGCTGTAAAGAATACGGTGATCTCCATCAGGCAAGGCTGACTGATGCTCAATACATGTCACATTTGAAGCCGGACGCCGTCAGTGAAAACGCGCAACACGATAAACTCCCGGACGTAAAATGTCGGCACTAGTTTGTCACAGACTACCAAATATTGATAAAGAAACAAGGAGGAAAACACAGCAAACATCGTTTTTAGCGTACAACGTGACCAGAGAACATGAAGATCTTGTAGATGCAGTTTGAATGGACAAATTTGTTTTTCTTAAACAAAAACTGTTCAGTAGAATTAGACCACGAATTTCACAGTTGCATTCAATCGAACCCACCATGCCCCCGGTATGACTGGGTTGGAATCTTTTGAGTGTTTACCTCAGTTTACATCACTTCTGTGATGTTTTTCTCAGTCGTGAGCGGAGTGGAAACAACTTGATGTTGTATTGTGGACATAATGGATGAATTCAGCTTATTCCACTGTGTACTTGCATACAAATGACTGGATAATATTGCTCAGGTTAATAACCTGTTCTTCTCTCAGGCAAAACAGCATCGAAGTACCAGGAACAGAAGAGTGTTGAACAACTAGCTGGAGATCTGAGAGTTTGGAACCCTCTGAGTTTCAGGAGATCCACACTGTTTTGATTCCCAATGAGGATGAAGTATCAACATTTCGGCTTTACAGCACATAGTGATGTTCCTGACGAAAAAAAACCCCCAAAATTAACCAAATTCCCACACTACTTTGCTAAGTTTCCATTTTTTTCAACGGCCTGTCTGACAGATGAAAGAAAATATCACTCAAGAATATTGTCAGAATTGGGCGTTTGCCTAAATTCAACAGTGTACGGACTACGTGTAAGTATGAGGTGGTCTGTAAAGATATTCATTTACTCACAGTATCACGCGCTTCAGTCACGGCAGCTTTGAGTTTCCTCGATGTTGGCCTCCAAGTATGTGGAACCTCCTCAGTTTTGAGTGGTATTCGTACTCGGGTATCTTGCGTGAAGCATGAAAGAAGTGAACATATTACTGGTGCATGGTAAGCAGTATTATGGATTAGCTGAGTCAAGTTCACGGATAAAGCAGCTCGGTGTTTTATTGAGGAAGTGAAAAATCCAATACAAACCTGTTAGAAAAAACGGCTTATCGTTTGCGGAAAAATATGACCTTAGATTCGTAGAACGATCGATGTCTTTACAACGTGAGGAAAGATTTCTCCTCTCACTCTGCATTGTGCAATTGCTGTATTAATGAATGTGTTTGATTATGGTCGAATCAAGGTTTTTCTTATGCAGTGGATTTCAGATCAAAAGGATTTATGCAAACGTTCCGCATTTTCGCGCTAGTGCCAAGGTCAATAACCAGCCCCAAACTCTATTCCCATACTCCTGAACAAAAATGATCTGTGGACGACCCCTGAGAGGAATATTCCATCAAGGTGTCCTAGACCGGCAAAGCAAGACCGTAAAGTCCAATTTCAACACAATCTCCCCCAAGAAATCTGTTGTAGTCATCTCCATCAATCAACAAGCAGAAAAATCCAAACTGACGCCCATCACTGATAAAGTCAAACAGTCACGAGAAACATCTTGGAATGTTTCTCTGACTGTCGTAAAACCCAATCAACCTGGTTACTTAATTACTTGGCTGGACGAAGGTTTTGTATTAGAAGCAAAACTTTGCCTACTAATAAATCCACCGATTATTTACCAAATCCCTCTGAAACAGTCATGGGAAATTAGGCCTCGACAACAGACCTAAAATACAGTACCGCGGAGCTATGCATCCATCCTTGTTTTCGCTAAGATGGAATGGTTATTTAAACCCTAGACAGCTGTTTCCACACAGTGTTCCATTTTCACTTTCCGCCGCCCACTATTTGATATTTCTTCACCTATATGTACACGGTTCACCGGATGTTTCGCGCTACTGTAGGTTGTGTGCAGGTTCGCAAACGGAGGCTACCCCTCGGCGGAATGTTTTCCAACGGTTTCCAACTGAGACCACAGCTGATCCTCAGGCTTTGGACAGGATGGATGGAATTATCCCAGTTGCAGACGTCTTCGTTACATCCGTTGTGGCCTACAGCAAGTTGTCCGGTACTTTGGATTGCATTAAGTTCTAACGACTAGGCACTGGGAAAGCATTAGCTTTTTTTACGGTTTAGTATCTGTTCCAATTTGTACGGCTTCGAATCTTGAGCACAGTCCACAAAATAGATAGGATACTTCCAAGACCTATGGGTTCAAACAAGGACCGAGTTCAACACCTGTTCAAAACTTATGCAAACTGTGAATAAAACAACTGAGTTGCACGTCCAAAAGCCTGAATGAGATTATGAGGATTAAAACAAAGCAACGACCTCTATGTCTTAGGTGATACTAAAGCGGCACGTAACACGCCTGGTAAAAAGTTTTTTATCGGCGTTCACCAACAAAAAACCAGAGAAATCGAGAATGGGATTAGTGAATTAACGGTGTGGCATTTAACCGGAGACAGGGAAGTCTTTAAAACTCATCTCTCACAAAAGAAGACTGCGACACACAGAGATATTCTGGCAATCACTGTTCTGAGCGTCGATAACTGTAAATTAACAAAAATAACAAACAGAAATAATGTTGGTCTAAATAACAATGTAGAACCAGTTCGTTTTTGAACATTATCGATTATTCAGGTGGTATTAGAACCTCTATGCTTCCGGTTAGAAAATGAGGTGCGTCACTTTTCAGAGGGGTTTGGTAAACAATCGGTGGATTTATTGCTGGGCAACGTTTCGCTTTTGACACGAAAGCTTCGTCAAGCCAAGTGAGTAAGTAAGTAGTTTGATTGGGTTTTAAGGCAGTCAGGAAACCAATCCGTGAGATTCCTTAAGACTAGTGACGTGTCAGTGCTGAGTGTTCAGTCTGATGTTCCTGTTTGTTGATTAGTGGGGATGACTAAGATTTGGGATAGATTGGTTAGGGGCGATTCGTCTTCATGATGAACCGGGATTTTTCGTCCTTGCTTTTTCAGCCTAGGACACCTTAATGGAAAATTCCTCTTGGGGTCGTTCACAGATTTTGTTCACCTGTGTTCGTCCAAGGGTGCTAGGGCAATTGGTTTGGGGATGGGGGTGAGGTGGTTAATTGGATCTAACTCTATTTGGATTTTGTACTTTTGGACCCAGGCCATTTTACTGATAACTACATACCGCCTCGTGTTATCTCGGCTGATCTAAGACCACTCCCAGCAATAAATCCACCG
>NW_008751667.1:2573990-2579114 GCF_000715545.1 Opisthorchis viverrini
ACCGCCTCGTGTTATCGCGGCTGATCTAAGACCACGCCCAGCAATAAATCCACCGAATGTTTACCAAACCTCTCTGAACGATGACTTCTCAATCGGTCCAATTGATCTGCGTCACTGTTATTACTTCTCATAGACTTGTTATTTCTCCCTCAGCTAGCATCTGCGAGTGCTACTGAAGCGTAGTAAGACAGCCACATATTTTCGAGAAATACACTCATTTGCAACTCAATTGGGTTTTCACGGGAGACTCAATCGAACCTCTCGTTTATGATGTCCTTCAGCTGAATGTGCTGCACACAGACCGTCTCATGATTCAGTTGGCACGATATTCGAGATATCGCAGTATACTTTCATAAAGGAAACTACTCACAAGGTTGTCGAAGAGTTTTCAGCAACCTTGTGAGTAGTTTCCTTTACAGTCACATATTATTTTTTCTACTTTAAAGTAAACTGTTTCCTCAGGAGCAGGCCGCGCAAATCACGAAGAGTGACTGGTAGTGAGTGGTAGAGATGTTTATCTGCAATGTATGGATAATCGTTGTCTGAGACCCATTGGTTCTAAAAGTGAAACTATTAGCATTGATTGTCTTGCATTTTGAAGTTAAAAATCCCCATGGCTGATTATAAGTGCACTGTATCATTGTTTTACCGACCGTTCTTCTTATGAAGACGGTTGGGGAACGAAGTGTTGCGTTTCTGTATCATCTTCTATCCTCCCGTGAACTTTACGTTTAACCTTTCCCAGTTTAACCTTTCCTACAGTCACACCGTCTGTTTTGCCTTGCTGGAAATTTCGGTTTTACTGAGGCCAGCAGTCCACTTTCACCAAACTGGCACCAAACGGTCTCAGTATGTCGGACCTACGGCTTTCGTGGATTTCGGCAGCCCTAAAACCGTTTGGGTTCTCTGCACGTGACACTGTCACCAGATACCATTTACAATTTAGAATCCGATAGTTCAGTATGAATGGGACTGGAATGATGAGTTCACCTAATCCTTGGGCCAACCACTCCTTATCGTGATGAAGCAGCATGCACAAATCACTGCCTTTCTTTTCTTAAGGCGGTTAGATGGGCAATAAGAAGCCAATAAGAAGCCTGATTTGAGCCGATATCGCCAAGCCACGTTGATTAGGAAATCCTAAAGTCAGTGTTTACAATGAAACGTCTATCATAATGCGAGGTGACCTAGTGCTTAGAGCGCGAAGTTACTGACCGCAAGGTCAATGGTTCTAACTCGACCTCTTCATCTCGACTTCTCCTGTCTAGGCTTGGGCAACCTGGCAATGTGTCAGCCCTCGTGCACCGTTCGGGTAAAATGACACCTGGGCACCGAAGGGGTGTTACAGGTGGACGATTTCTATTAGTTTCTACTATAATGCGAAAGAATTAAGGAGATAAAGTGTTTGTATATCAAAAACATATGTAACTGATTTAGACTGACCGCAAGGTCAATGGTTCTAACTCGACCTCTTCATCTCAACTTCTCCTGTCTAGGCTTGGGTAACCTAGCAAAGTGTCAGCCCTCGTGCACCGCACCGTTCGGATGACACCTGGGCACCGAAGGGGTGTTACAGGTGGACGATTTCTATTAGTTTCTACTATAATGCGAAAGAATTAAGGAGATAAATTGTTTGTATATCAAAAACATATGCCATTGATTTAGACTAAAACGAATCCGTCTGGAATGATTTCAGGAACAAACCAGTCTTTAGAGTGTTTCACACTTGTGTTGCAGCATTTTTCCTTCTTCGAATTCGTCTGATCTATACAGCCTATCGGGTGAGTAAAGAAGTTGACATCCTGGAAGTTATACAGACATCAGAAATGACTGAATCAGCGTGTCAGAGTAAAGTATGGCTGCAGTATAGTTAGAGCAGTACGGATCATCCAAGGAAATATCTGCTTTGGGAATATTCTGGTCCAAACTGGTTCCTGAATTCGTCAGAAATAACCTGTGAAAAATGAGTTTTCTCAGTTTCCGCATCTTAACGTCATTCATCTAAGATAAATAATCACCTCCTACGGTTTTTGAGTCAAGCCACAGGGCCTTAAAGAATCCGAACCCCTTGTCTTCAAATAAATGAACACTTAGTTGGTACTATCTCGGAAATTCGCATGAAACCAAAACGAAATGCGCGTCTTTCAGGAAGTAGACAGTCGATCGTTTCAATGTGGTGTGTAGAGTACACTCCGGGTCTGTGTAAATACAATTCAACTTTCAGTAGTTTATGTTACATTCATATCATTTTCAATGGCATATTTTCTCTAGTCACTTGTAAAATTCTCACTGTCTTAAAACGAATCGATCTTGGTTTTATTCTTCAGTAACATGATATGGAGCTGGTATTTGGATGAATGAATTGCCGATTCGGAAAAATAGAAACTTGTAAAGATCTTTGTCAACAATGGCGACCAGTTCGGGCAACTAGATTCGATCGATCTAAGAGAAAAATCAATAACTTACTTAGCTTGTGAAAATTCTGTGCTTGTTTTTTGCAGCGCGCATTAGGCCCTGAAACATAAAAAAAGACGGCTTGTTGGCTTATTCAGATACTGAATGACGTTCACGGTCTTGTCGGATCGATTAGACATTTAGGGCACTTGCAAGTCGAGGACACTGTTCAGTAACCAGAGTGTAATTTTTGTCTTATTCAGACAACCATCCCCTCAGGTCTGTGGTTTAATTAGTTATGGTGTGTGCGTGGCGCGAAATGATAAGGTGGACTTACGGTCTTATTACAACTGATCAGCAGCAGCTTACTTCAAAGACGGTTTCAACAGGAAGACTGACAAGGTAACTTGTGAAGTCTAACTGGCTGGTAAAGTGACAACATCGGGTCACCTAGTCGTAACCCAGCATCCAAATAGTTGTAGGAGGTCCTTTGCCTAACAACCAAGATCTCAGTGCCTGAATGACTAGTTCTACAAAACCGACAGCAGTTCTAAACAAGTGATGCTCGAAAAACACCCATTCAGAAGTACTATTTGTGGTGCTTACCAATACAACGCACGTTTAGCGGACGTAGGCGCCAGAAGCCTATGCAGTGTGAAATAGACTCAGCAGCACATTGATAGAAAATGGACGGAGTACCGCATGCTTGCGTGACCTATTGGCTATTCAACGTGCAAATTATATCATCTAAAAACAAAACGTTTATTATTGAATAGGATTTCTTTCACTGCGTGGTTTTTACGGTGGTATTAGCCCCACACATTAGTGACAAATATAGTACAAGATACAGTTACAAGTCCATCAATGTTATCATCGCCACGGCCAAGATATAGACTAAAAATAAAGACTGTTGCTTAAATGTGAATACAACGGTGAACAAAGAAATCCCTAGTAAAATTGTACCAGGAAGGGGAAGGGTGGGACTTATATTAGTGAGCTAAGGGTCAGGGGTCAACAGCTTTTGAAATATTGAAATAAACGCATTCAAACACAACGATGTCATTGGGGCTGATCCTGTTTCAATTTCAGACACCACAAGCCCATCCCACATAGACAAACACACGTTTGCTGGAGAGTTCGCCCGATAAGTGATGATAATTTTGTCACTGAGAGCGTTTACGTACCATGTCCCATAGAATTTACACTTGCGCTCAAAGATTATCACATGAACCCCCGCCCATGATGCTATAGCGCCCAACTTTCTAGTAGCAGCCTTCCTTTCGCATTGTCACATCATGGTCTGCCCTCACTCCCCCACGAACTTTCACCAACAAGGGTAGAAACACACAGCTTTCTTTGTTAGATGGCGGTGCGAAGTGTGCAACGCGTTCACCAACCATTTTGGCCTGACAGCTCCTATCTGGTGCTCGAGCGATCCGGCTTACTGCCAAGTACTCACTCAATAACTGTTTCACTTTAAGTACACTGTACCCGGTTATACTGTGTAGACCACGGTGATCACGTGTTTGAGAACATTTGAGGTCTTTTCAAGTCCAAAGTTTCAGGGGAGTGCGTACAATTCGGAAACCTTACAGCAGTACTATGCACTTTAAAGGCGGCAACTGCTTGCCAAAAGAGGGGACCACATCTAGTATTCTATTAGGATTGCTTTATGGGGAATCACGTTATCAACAATAACAGAGCATGAGCTAAGTCTAGATCTAACCTCAGAGAACACGACTCATTTGGAGCGGCTGGAATGAGTTTCAAAGCCAGGCAACCAAATAAACTTTTATCGAAAACATTCCGCCCAGTGGACAAGATGCTGGTACTTATCTGGTCACTAAAAGCCCGACCAATGGAGCAAACCATTGACATGAACCACTCCCAATTTAGTTCGCTTGAATTGTGATATGCTTGACTAATTTGGAGAACATCCATCTGAAACTCCTGGGGTATCTGAAAAGCGAATATCTAGAGTGTGGTGGTAACAGGCTTTTATTCTCATTTTTGCATTGTACTCCCCCGCAACCTCACTGAGATCTTGGTGATAATTCCTTTTCAAAGGTCATCTGTGATATGCTTACATTATAAACAGCCTTGTCGTCTGCCTCTCATTTTCAATAAAATTCATATAGCCACTACAGTCCCACCTTCACTGGAGCCAGATGACGATGAACTATGTTGTTTCATACTGACCCACAAACGTCCAACCCTCTCATCTTTCTTTGCGGCCCACTTGTAGTCACTTCTAGCTGTCAATTCCAGCTGCACGCGCGAACAAATTGCACTTTTAAGCAATAAACCAGCAGGCTGCTGGTTTGAGAAGCATGGCTCAAACAGGCCTCTTGAATTTCCCTCTTGGGCTTCCGCTGACTTCAGAAAACCTCACCAGTCTCGAAAACCTAAGGTGCGCACGCGATCAAAAAAACCCTGCGGTGTGTGTCAAATGTGACAAACATGGAGGATGAGTTGGCGCTCCGGTGAACCTCAAGGCGACAGACACACTGAAGTTAGTCGGCTTATTGCCTCGTGGCGAAATCAAGTACGACGGTCGTGGAAATAATCGGGATGAATTAGCTTGAAAGTTCTACAGCGTTAAGATGATTGTGTAGTCAATGGCCACACGCAAGTAAGGATATCGGCACTCACTAGTGTTTGTACGGCCACACTGCTGCATCCAGTGTACACCATGAGAAGAGTTCACCTGTAGAAGCGAGCAGATTGTTC
>NW_008751667.1:2579349-2586489 GCF_000715545.1 Opisthorchis viverrini
AATAAAATTCATTTAGCCACTACAGTCCCACCTTCACTGGAGCCAGATGACGATGAACTATGTTGTTTCATACTGACCCACAAACGTCCAACCCTCTCATCTTTCTTTGCGGCCCACTTGTAGTCACTTCTAGCTATCAATTCCAGCTGCACGCGCGAACAAATTGCACTTTTAAGCAATAAACCAGCAGGCTGCTGAATACATTTTAACCCTGATTAAGTTAGTCTTTCCCCGTTTGAGAAGCATGGCTCAAACAGGCCTCTTGAATTTCCCTCTTGGGCTTCCGCTGACTTCAGAAAACCTCACCAGTCTCGAAAACCTAAGGTGCGCACGCGATCAAAAAAACCCTGCGGTGTGTGTCAAATGTGACAAACATGGAGGATGAGTTGGCGCTCCGGTGAACCTCAAGGCGACAGACACACTGCACTGAAGTTGCTTATTGCCTCGTGGCGAAATCAAGTACGACGGTCGTGGAAATAATCGGGATGAATTAGCTTGAAAGTTCTACAGCGTTAAGATGATTGTGTAGTCAATGGCCACACGCAAGTAAGGATATCGGCACTCACTAGTGTTTGTACGGCCACACTGCTGCATCCAGTGTACACCATGAGAAGAGTTCACCTGTAGAAGCGAGCAGATTGTTCGTCTGATATTTCTGCCCCCTCTGCCCATGTAGTCTCAGTTCACATACTATTGCTGTGACACACGCATTGGAGGTACGGAGCAAGGTCATTATTGTTGAGTCACACCCCGAGAGTACCGACTTAATCAAGGCTGATATTGCACGCTTGCTATGCTAAATCAAGATCAAAACTCATTAAGTAGGGAACAGGTGCTTAACGCCGGTCGTCGACCCTCTGATTGCCTCCAAATCTTGTGAATTCTTAACCTCATTTTGCTGACAATTTTCGATGTCATTCATCGTGTCCGTGGCCGAAAAACCTAACAACAGTCAGCCTACCGCGTCGCATCTCTTCTTTTATTACGACGAAAGTGATAAAAGGGACCTGTTGTTTTGGACAGAACTCTTGCCAGCATGGTGTTGTGTAGAATCCGCAAATTAACGATCGATTTTTGATCGATTTTTTTCCGAATTCCAACCCATCGTTACTTGAATTTTGGTGCATAAATCTGCTATCCATGGATGGATGTTCGAGGAGTTGAAACTTCCTTCACAGCCAAAGGTTTCGTTGATATTCTTCGCTGAAAACATTTATACAACAAGCACAAAAGCGCATTCATTTGCGAATGACTGCTGTGACACTTGCATTTTGATCGAAACTTCAACCACAGCTCTCGATACTGTAAAGCTTATGTTAGTGGCCTGATGACATATGTGAGGTACGTGAAACATCGGATCAACAACTTACATGTTAATTCTTTCCGCATGATTCTCAAATCTTCGATTTCCGAGCTAAGAATTTTCAGCTGTTCAGGCCTAATCTGGTTATCCGGCATATACACCTTGTAGGAGACGAGGAGGTAACCTTGAGTTTCCAAAATATCATCGAGATCCGAGTCCAGGTGAACGTCCTTGGAAAGTGAAACAAAACTGTGTGTTTATTCTGTGACAATCTTTCTGAACTTCGCACAAAACACATAATGCATAAGGTTGCTGATAGCTATGAAAACTCTCATTTGACTCTGGTTCAATAACAAAACAAGCAAACAATCGAAAAAATGGACTTTTGAATTGGAGGTATTTGCTTTGGATGATTATATCTTGGGATATAAAATAAAAGACAAGACAAAATCTGGATGAAAATAAAGTTTGCGCACGGAATTCAGTTTCAGCTTGGTGAACCAAAAGGAGAAAAAAATACCGTTCCGGATTTTCCATACATCCCGTAATCCAAGGTAAGCAATAACGCTCATGTATTCGGCACTTTGACTTACATATTATTCTGTTATTATGCTAACTGAGTTCTATCCAACCAACTTAATTTTCGACCGCGTGTGGGTTCTTCATTCATTGTACGGTTCTTGAAGCAAGTATTTTACATTCTTGGTGATGCAGCCCGTAATGATGATGATAATGATGTTGTTGATGATGATAACGTTAGTGATGTGAGCATTTTGTAGATTGAGACGATATGTAGAAATAAAATTTCAAAACTGACAAGTTTTTGTTCTTACCCACTTTACTTGCGCATGCTCTTTCACCAACAATAATTCGTATTTTACTACACTTCTTAATTCACACCGTAGGCTAACTTTTGAGGACGTAAAGCTTCATCAACTCCAGGCCATGCAGAATCCGAAAGTTTAGGGTACGTTCATTTGTCATTTAGCATCTTTGGACCTTTTTCAAAGGTGGCTCCACCAGAACCAAGAAGAGCTTAATTTGTCACAATGGCTTTGACCCATGCAATAGGATAATTACCGGTATGAAGCGGTTTAAGTGGCCGATAACTGGAAAAGACGAACAGTGATCATCATTGCCTCTGTGGTGGTCAGCAGAGTGGAGCCTTTAGACATAAAAAAAATTTCCGGAACATAAGAGATTTGGTTAGTCTCTCATTATAGAAATGTAGCAGAATTGCAAGCCTCCATTCAAATGTAGAGTACTAAATAATAAAAATAAATATTAATGAAATAATAATAATACTAACAAAATAATTAATAAATAAAAGTGAACAACAAATAAATAAAAATAAAACTCAAATCTCATACAACTCAAATGAAGGACGACTGCTAATACACTGTCTCGACCAAGGCTTGATGGGAGAAATTGAATTACCATAGTTGGTTTTAAACCAGGGACCATCAGTTTTGTTCCTTATCCGCTTAGCCATCTTGGGTTCACCATACAAAAAAACAGCCTGAAATTTATAAGATTTTCCGGTGGGTTCTCCGGTGCTACTCAAAGAAATCTAAGTAGACGGATATTTATATTATTAGTGGCCAGTATTATGACAGCATTAGGGTAAAACAGGGGCACGAGACTGTCGTATAAGCTTGGTTACGCATTCAAAGATTGCGCTAGTACTGAACTGTTTCTAACGTGAGAAGAAACATAATCCACTGACGTACTTCGTCGGTACTAAACTTTGTCTCCGAAAGCATGTTTGCCAACTTTTGGCGTGCCTTGGTTGTCCACGCGGGATGGGGAGGTCCTTCCAAAATAACCGTATAAACTGGAACAAGTTAAAAAAAGTTTTCTTACCATTTCGAACAAAAGTTCTAACAGAAAATCTCTTAAAATGAAATAGGAGAATGATACGATTGCAATAGGCGTGAAGAAAAAAGTTGGTACTTGGAAAAAGGGATCGAGTTTTGGCGACTGAACATGTTTTGTAACTGCCTACCGGATCCAAAGTTCAGAAGAATTGGTGAAAGCATTTCATTGTAGGTTATGTTGGGCAGGGACAGGCAGGGAAATGTTAGAACAGAAGGTCACTAAGTTTCAGTTTATGCAAAATGTGTCGACAATGTGGGATCAGACCTGCATTAAACTTCGTTGTGCTTGCTAACGTGGTAAAGTCAAATGACAATGCAAAATAACTCTTTATCCGTAACGCCAATCGCCATCAGTATGCACAGCTAAAACCCAAAAGGTCTTTCGGTTCTGAATATTTGATGAATATTCTATCATTATCCTATGAGCACCAGATAAACGATTTGACCAGTGTCGTCGGTTTGACTAACGGACCAATGATATGTTTAAAGCCGTTGCCCGGTTCCTTTGGGAAATTTGTGGCTTCATTAGCTACAAAACAAATCTTAAGTAATGAAAGGACGTACGATGGATAGCACATAACGGTTTGTTAACCTAAGGTGAATCTAAGCAAATTTTTTTATTTCACCTTAACTTTTCATGATCGTTTCTTCGGGATCTAGTAATAAATAAGACACAGGATTATCATAGATGGAAAAGCACTTTCTGGCTCTCACATATGGCGCGTAATCTGGAAAGGTGGCCCAACAGATATGGCCTTCGAAGATGGGCTCTGTTGTTCGTAAAAGCTCTTTCTAGACAGCTTCTTTTTGGTCGACACTACTTTTCTCATTACCCGCTTCTTTTGCGTGAGCAAACGCCTTGGAATACCTAGGATCAATGATTTTTGGTTCGCTTGACCAAAAACTAACGGTAAGGTGTAAGGTGGGAAGGCTCACTGAAGTCAAGCCACTCGTAGGGAGGCACCAACTTAATGGTTACGAACCACAGGACGGGAAAGTAAGTACCCCATATGCACCTTGTTTTCGAAAATTGAATCTCCCCACACGTCTTCTCCAACTTTCGTGGATGTTCGCTAACTATCACGCAATTTTAAACGAACGCTGCAAAGCATTTCTGCAGGTTCCGTAATAAACCTCATGGGGTGCACCTTCCAATGGACGCGATGCGGACTTACGAGAAAACCACATATTACTTGCATTCCTCATCAGTAGCATCCGCAGTTACAGTCGACATGCTCTTCCGAGGCAGCTTCCTCNTTCCGAGGCACTTCTTCTTGATCGGCACTATCGCTACTTGCTTTGCTTACTTGAAAAAACGCATCAGGATACCTGAGACCAATGTTTTTGGACCAAAAAACTCATAGTACCGATGTAACGGTGATACTACTGATGGGGGGGGGCATGCGATTAGTATGTTTTCTTCTTGTAAATTCGCTTTGCGTCTCTTGAAAAGGGAGTTCTCTTGCGGAATTTGTGGAGTTGCTTTGTAGCATTCGTTTGGATTTGAGCAACAATCAATGGATATCCGGGAAAGTTTAGGAAGACGCGTTCAGGGAGAAGATGGATGCTCAGTTTTTGTAAACAAGTTCCATATGAGGGTTTTGCATCCCTGTCCAATAGTCTGTAACTGGTCAGTTGGCATTTTCTAATGAATAACTCCGCAGCGAAGGCCTTCTTCGATAAATCTTGTCCGAATTAGAATGCCTGTGGATTTAGGTTTATCAGATTTTCCACGCTATCTTCGAAAGAGGTACCATGTTATAGACGTAATAAACTATTCATAAGTTTGCTGAAAATTCTTCACAAACGAGAGATTCAACTGAGTTCCAGGTGAGTCTCTCGCAAAACCAAATTTGTTTGAAAATGAGTGTGTTTCATCAGGTGGCATGTTGTATTATCGTGTACTACTTCTAACCAAAATGATGTAGCCAATAGTCCTTAAGTATTGAAACCTCTACAAACTAATGATTTCGAAGAACCCATGCAGGCACCGAATCTCTACGCATATGAAACTATTTTGCTCAATCTTTTGAAAGATTATCGCTTGTCTTCAATGCAAAAGCGGTTCGCCACTGGACAACAAATAAAGAAAGATGTCATCAGCGGCACAGGAGAATTACCGACTCTCAGGGCGTAGGAAACGTCATCTTGCATTCATTCGATATGTCTTCATTTGGACAGAACTGAATATGAGAAATAAAGCCACTTGGTGATAACATCCTCTTGAAACGGGGTCAAGAGCCCACCATGGTAAAAATATTTCATCCTCCTTGCTTTGTGATAGCATGAATGTCGCAAGAGGAATATTTTTTCCAGATACCTACAAAATGTGGTAGGCTGACAACTATATTACACTACTGTAGCTCCATCGAACATTGACTTTGTAGTGTTTTAGATAAAATGAAATAAGTATTCACACGGGTGTGAGTCGAAATACAGAAACTTTGTTAAACATATTTACCTGACATTTCTTTATCTGTTCCAATTGGACACCAGGGTGTGTGTGCCACGTAAGTGACTGAAAAGCGATTTGAGATATAGATTAGTAAATCGGGTAGTTGGAGCTGGAATGCGATCAATGTTCCCTAGAATAACTTTCATATGTACTTGGAAGAATGGCAGCACTTCACGACGGATTCAATTAATCGATGTTGGAACTCGATCAAATCTACGTCGTACTACGTGGAAAGGACCAGTAGCAAAAGGAAAACTATCAGAGATGGCCGACTATGATGTTAGAAAACCAACAAACCGCCTAGGATCACAAGGGTCAACAAAGTACATAAATCA
The DNA here is from genome assembly GCF_000715545.1 of Opisthorchis viverrini. Classification (NCBI taxonomy): domain Eukaryota; kingdom Metazoa; phylum Platyhelminthes; class Trematoda; order Opisthorchiida; family Opisthorchiidae; genus Opisthorchis; species Opisthorchis viverrini. The sequence goes on from NW_008751667.1 coordinate 2,585,320, forward strand.
TAGCCCTGGTAGCTTAAAGACAGATAAACCCTCCACCTACCACCTGCATTGATTTAGGTAAACATAAAAGTTCAACTTGGTTTTTAAAAGTAAGTAGAGCTTCGGTTTTTAGGAAGTGTGAGAATTATTTCAGTTGGTTTCTATACTAAGCGAACCTGGTTTTCTTCATGTCACCTTACTCCATCGCATTCAAGTGGGGTTAAAAACTGGAAAATGGTCTGTCGCAGAAGGTCTCCACAGGAAAGTTATGAATCTCAAATTGCACGCGGCCAGAAAACTGTTGTGTCAAAGACAGAGGAGTCTTCATAGGTGTTTTTTAACGGACTTAGAACGCTCTTTGTTTCAATAAAAATTACAATTCTGGCAGGCCCTTAATGACCGGTCTTATACAGGCTGCCAACTGTCTATCTGAAAACCCACACAAAGTGCTCCAGGAATACGGTTAATGCAAATCTTTTGTCAAAATTCTAACTAGCTACTTCTTTTGAAGGAGCAAGCCCGCACTTTATATGGATCGTTATGCAAAATGTTTCACTTACATCGATCGTGACCGAATAGTTTCTGTGGGCCTACTCCTGCAAGTTGACAGACAAATACAGATTTATTATTCGGTTTTCAATATCGATCGATGCAAATGAAAGTTTCTCGGTCTAAGTAATACAACAGAATTTGCGTCTGTAAAGGTGAAATTAGTTACCATTCAGCCAGGAAACATTTGCAGTAATGTTAGAGCCAGCTATATCTTGATTGAACCAAGTTAACTAACGAAGACGATTTTGTGATTCGGACGGAAAGTTCATGTTTTTAGAAGTCACATCAGCACCTTCATTTATGGGTTTGCTGCTCAACCGATTATATCAAACACTGTTGGCCAAACCCCGAAAAAAGCATGAAACATCTCAGTCTGCTTTTACCAACATGGTGTTTAGCACAGTCACTACACTTACAAGGTTTCGACACCACTTCTTTTTGCTTAAATATCCACAGGCTTTGAAAAATAACACTGACGAACATTAATGTTTTCGGGATCTTGTCATCAGGTCAGTACATATCTACTAGTTAGGAGCGAAAAATGAAATAGGCTGCAAAGATTGGTTAGTGAAATGCAGAGCGTGGAGACACATAGGATTGGTTGTCTGCGCCCCCCCCCCGCCCTGTCGCATCTAGTTG
>NW_008751667.1:2586763-2604791 GCF_000715545.1 Opisthorchis viverrini
CGCCCAACATACTCCGCTGAACGACAGCAGGAGAAAGAATACACAACCATATTCTGGGTGAGGATTGGTATCTTGTCTCCGAGCTTTAAGTTGAGCAAAGGGTTTGTTGTAAACCAAGACCGCAGAGTTCCAGCCGGAAACGTGCGTTGTAAGGACTGAAAGTAGCGGCGATTGACTGTGTCCGCTAACAGATCGCCTTTATACGGTAAACTCAAGTATATTGGCTTCTTTCCAACGATCGTGATAGGCGGTTGAAGAGGGCTGTCAGACATATTCTTGGTTATAAATCTTTCCGGATAATCATTGGCCCGTAGCACGTTAGCAATGTGCTGCAGTTCGGAGTCCAGTGTATAAACAGAGCAAATTTGCTCACTAACCAATCTTCTCAGCGTATTTCATTTTTCGCTCATGTTAGATATGTACTGACCTGATGACGAGACCCTGAAAACATTATAGTCCACCACTTCTTTGTGTCCGTGTGTTGATAGACTACGTGTACGTTTCCGAGGCTGAAACCTGTGCTTTTGCCATATTTTATCCCAGTTTAGTGTGTCGTCACAGATAATGATTAGCTCGAAGTGAAAGGTTTATAATCTAGACGTAACGCACTGCTCGTTAGGTTGATGCAATATGTTTGCCCGTCCCACCCTACATTGGGCTCAACAGATGGACACATGTAGACTCCAAATTTTCCGTCAATATTGCTTCCCACTTTAACTCGACTTGAACAGAACCAGCCAGATACCATCATTTTCAAATTAACTTGGTTTCGACGCGAGGCTTTTATAAAATCCTATTGAATCTCTCGTTTAGGATATTTTTCGACTAAATATTGCGGAGGCTATCATAAACGAGAGATCAAGATGGATTCAGTTGTGCCTCCCGTCAAAACCAAATTAGTCTGCAAACGATAGTGTTTGGCGATATTTTTAGATGGGAGTCAGCCTTTTAAAGGGATAGATTCAGAGTTTCAACCTGGCTACTGTAAGCTGGCAACTGGAAGTATGAAAACAAACGATCAGAATCCATGTTCACCAAAAGCAATTCTGTTCATTCACACATCCACTTCATAAAGGATGATTCGCACAGTTAGAACTCCGAGAAGATCGCCTTTCCAAGATAGAGTTGATACCACTCAATCCATAGTCCTACATTTCTACGGCGAGTGACAAAAGTTCACTAGAAGGCGATCGATTTGCCACAGAGCCGAAGAGTGAGCGATAAGCAAAGCGGTTGAACTGACAGATCCAGCCTGTTTGTTATCTTGCCTGCGTGCGTGTGAACGTGCGTTAGTGCGAACGTGCGTGGTTGCATACGTACGTGCCTGCGTGCGTTCGTGCGTGCGTGCGTTCGTTCGTGCATACGTTCATTCGTTCGTGTGTGTGCGTGCTATGTTATTGTGTGATTGGACGAAAATACTCATATCTAAAGCGCCACAAAACATAGTAGACAGTAATTAGGCAAAGGTCTATGGCACCAACGGGCCAACAGTCAGGTAAATGTTGGTCTATTCGCCAAGCGTGCCAAGTTGCTTGCAGACGTTTCGTCACCCATCGCGAAGACATCATCGATGCGTAGTAGGGTTAAGACCACGCGTCTGCAAGCAACATGCCAAAATTAGCGAACAGATCAACAACCACCCAATCTACAGCCAATCAACGCACCCGAGCTCCAGATAATGTCAAACTAACCGCCAGTCAGTGTTGACATGGGAGATTCTTCATTTATCAAAAGGATTAACTCCTCCAGAGAGTTGGCGAAATACACTCATTTGCGAACTAATTAGGTTTTGCGAGAGACTCAATTGGAACCTAGTTCAATCTCTCGTTTGTGATATTTCTAGGCAACTAGATGTGCTGCACCCGGCCGCCTCATGTTTCACTTGGTACGATATTCGACACATCATATTCGATTACTCATAAGGTTGCTAAAAATTCGTCGACAATCCACGACCGGATTCGCCATTCTTGGGGCTCATCAGGTAGGCACAATCCCCGGCTTTCCGTCAACCTTATGTTATACTTGAAATCAAATCGCACAAAATTAGCGAAATACACTCATTTGCAAACTAATTAGGTTTTGCGAGAGACTTACCCGGAACTTAGATAAATAGCTCGTTTGTGATGTTTCCTCCAGAGAGTTGTTTTTGTTGTTAAAAATTGCTCTACTTGTGGATGATGCAAAGATTCTGCTTTTGCCAATTCTGTGGCCAGGCTTGTTCGTTAAAAGTTCAATAAACTGAACTTTTACCAACAAGTTATGTACGATAGCTAAACATCAAATTAACGTAAAAAAAATGTACTGACCAAATTGGCGAAAGGCTTTACTAATGCCACGATACGGACAAACCACACAAATAAGCAAGCTCATTAATCGTTTAAGTTGAAAAAAATTCATCTGTCTTTAGTACGAGAGTTACGTATTGAACAACATGACTACGCCTAGCATCATTGCTTTACCTGCCCGAGAAGAGAACAACCACTCCATATGTTAATTTTTGTTGAGTTACTAGAACAGATATTTCCTCCAGAAAAAAATAAACTTTTGGCCACCTAGTGTGTATACAAGCAAAAAATCTACTCCTCGCCTTAAGACACCCTCAAAATATATTTTGTCCTTCACAGAACCAAATGATCCAGAGGAATAAAACCGACAGAACAACTGATCTCACGCATCCAATCTAACTATATCAAGGAAATCCAGCAGCATATGATGAGCATTGTGAAGAAATCTTAGGTATTTGCTTGATAAAAATCGTTTCAGCTAAATACTATCTGACGACAGTCAATGGAGCGTTGCTATAACCAACCGGTTTCAGTCGAACAAGTGAGATTAGTAAACAAAACGTATGATCGTCTTGGTTCAGGATTCTAAGGGTTGAGCAAAATTCGAGCTCTTATGCACCATATTTTGATAGTTCCAGATCCTGGAGCTGCAAAAAACAGTTGCATGTAGAGGAACTCACAGTCACGCCGGAAACCTCACCTGTAATGGCGGCAACATAACCATCTGGCCCTACTGTACGGGCTCTGACAGAGGTATCTGGTTTTCTTATATAAACCGCGTAGTAGTCTTGCTTGTATACTTCGGTTGTTGGCACGCTGTATACCACATCGGGTGTGGGATCGAGATGCGTCTTTATCTGCGAGGAGATTGGAAGATCGGAAATAGTTTAGGGATAAAATTCCCGTACAGTCGTTTTTTTTTTGTGAACAACACATTTGCTTGACATGAATTATTGTTGGTTGTACCTTGTATAATATGGGAACCTCGTTAATTTCTAATACACCTCCATCCCTACCTGTGTTTCTCCGGGTTGAACCATACGTATGTCGTGAGATCATATTAATATATATGTATTATCTTCTACAAAACTAACGACTAAAGCAGTGGAAAAAACATAGGAGAGGTTTTATCCTCATCTGAGTCCGACTACATTCTAAGTAGTGGCTGGCAGGCAGGAGAACAATAATTTAAAATGGACGAATCTACAAAACAGGAGATCTGAGGACACTGCCCTCTGTCCTAAAATACTGGATGGCACTCAGTTCAAGACTTTTCGGATCACACAGTTCCAAATAAAAATATATGGCGCTAACTGCTGCAAGATGATAAATAAAGTGAGCTGATCAAGTTCCCAACGCGTACAGTCTCTACCTCATTCAACGTGATAGCAGCAGTGATGACGAAATTGTCGGTCAACAAAAACACGAACTTTTGGAGTATGTTTGACATAGTTTCATAAAAGTTGTGCATCACTATAATCCGAATTTTGGTATACAACAGAACTAAATATCTAGGTTTTTTGTCTATTCCGCATGAACATCTATTCATAAGTCGTTGAATGCTCGACACTAATCAGCAAGGCATCTCGAAAAGGCAGGTGGTTTAAATCATTCACCATTTCTTAAGAACTGAACACCCTCCATAAGGGGACTGTTTGGTTTCCTAAATAGAGAGGAATGGAGGATGATACATTCGCTTTGAAATACTTTATATATCCAAACGAAGAGAATATTAGGTGATTTGGCGCATTGAACTCGGAACAACTATGGAAATCCGTCAAATAGGCCGTGAAATCCAAATTAAAGGGCCAGGGTTATGGTCAGAATACAAGAAAAGTGCACGTTCCTACAAGATAATGGAGTGTTACGGTCATCTACCTGATAGTGTATTAGAAGGAGACCGATACCGATTAGCGATAACCTTGTTCTTTTGCCGTGTGGTCGGTGAAGACTATAAGGTTGATGATGATGAGGATGGTGATGATGATGATGATGGTGATGATGATGATGATGATGAGTTTAAATGGGTTCACACTAATGCGCATCTAAATGGTCCAGTAAAAATGCCTTTGGAATGATCATAATAAACAAAGAGTCCTCATAACCCCCAACATTATTTTCAGTGGGCGAACAACTTCAGTAGAACGTTTGTTCAGATATTCCAGTTGTACGATAAGACAGAGAACTTTCGATGTACTTACCACGTCTGCAATTTTTGACTCGATCAGCTGATCATCGCTTGTATCCATCTTGCCCCGCTTGATGTGGACAAGTGCGGTTTTTACTGTGCAATGGACATTAAAAATTGGCTGTTCAGTCATTGCCTTTCTTCATGACAATTTATCAGACGATTAAACGACACCTGAACAAGATAAACTCTAGGTCAGAAATATGGGATACAATATTTATTCAAGACTGGGTACGATTAGGAAGATGCGCGATGTAATTGCATCAACACGAAGTTCAAAGGTCGTGTCACACTATATATCAGTTTCTACGAAAAGATCAAGGCCAATTTATAAACGATGCTGTGTACGAACTACCATCGACAACACCAACTAATGTATGAAACTAAAAATTCGATTGGAATGTTTACAACACCTCAATTGTTCACCGACACACCCGCCATCCGTCAGCTTTGAGGGTTCCACAAACCGGTTCACTTGCTGCTCTGACCATATCACTTGTCCAGTTACGACAAGCATGTAGCGGCCAAAAAGACCACGAGAGGCCTTGCAAGTCCTGGGATTTAAGGAACATTGTACTAGGCCGTGTCATTTTAGTGCTCCAATAGTTGCTCCAATGAGTGGGAGCAATTGTCTGGTGTGCATAGCTCACCAGACCGGGACCAAAATTTGTAGCACGGAACCTGTGTGTAAATAAATCTCAGGGGTAGATTTCCAACTAGGACAATAACGTGTATTGTACGCTGCTTTTAGCTACCTGCCGTTGTTGTTGTTGTTACCAGGTACAAAGCCGTCTGTATTCCTCCAACCGTCCGACTACCCGCAAGTTGTCTTGTTCAAGTGATGATAAGCCTGGTTTTCCACAACTTGTTTAGGCTGCCTAAAACGGTTTCTAAGAATAGAATCGTCCAAATCTGTAGAACGCATCAAAAAGTCACGTTGAGGTAGGCAATGGTTGGATTACTTTGGTGGTCGTACTGTCCGACCCCTGGATTAATTTTACGCTTATATATTACAGGGCACTTCGGTCTTGATGAACTAATCTCTTTAAAATTCACGTTCATTTGGATGCCAATAAATAAAACTTTCATACTCTTAGGTCTTGGCAGTAAGGTCGCTGAGCTAAAATACGTGAAACCAACTAGACCAAGCGGATTTAAAATACTCTAGGAGAAAAAAAACGTAGATATGAGTTCCTGGCCAGGATTAGCGCGGAAATTGTTTTAAAAAATTGATCGCCTAATGTGCTGTATAGTATGGGGACTTTTAAAGTCAGAACACAGCGTGGTGGAAAAAAGAGGCTGTAACCCGACGTTTCGGTTGTAGTGCGCAACCATTTTTTTAGGATTTCTACAAAAAGTTCTACAATAATTTAATCGTGAAAATTTTTTAAAGTGGTTTTCCACCACAAACAAAATTCCGGATACAAACATGTTTCTTCCACTACGCTGTATTTTGACTTTAGAACGTTCCATATAAAGCCTGGATAGCTTTGTCTTCGTATGAATAGAAGCCAGACAAACTCAGTGAAAAATGTTGTAATAAAAATTGATTTCTGGGACAAATTATCACTGCCCAAGGGGTCTTCCGACCCATGTAGCAACTTCTGGTCTCTTTGTTATCACTTCTTAATGTCTAGATTCCCGTCCAGTTTGTTTGACGTCCATTTTTGTTGATTTGATATTTGGTGGAGAAGAGGTCAAGAACAGATGTTTCCGATAACAGACGATGAAACTTTTACGTAGCCCGACAAGTAATCGAACATATTTCTAACTGCACTACATTTTTGCTTCCAGCACAGATTTTAGGTGAGCTATCGTTTTGAAATCCTATCGGAATTCGGGCGATAACAGTGAACCACTTCAGAATGAAATCATCTGTAACCAGTGAGGCACTTAGTTTGTTGAAGTGACTCAAGTGCACGTGACTATCCTGATCGAGAAAATCTGCTGCATACGAGTTGATGGTGAATATGTTGTTCAAGGAGAACATAAGGTTGACGGAAACTCGGGAACTCCGCCTACCTGATGAGCCCCAAGAAGGGCGAAACCGGTCGTGGGCTGTCAAAGAGTTTGCAGCAACCTTGTGAGTAGTTTCCTTTATGAAAATATACTGCCATATCTCGAATATCGTGCCAACTGAATCATGAGGCGGCCTGTGTGCAGCACATTCAGTTGTAGAATATCATAAACGAGAGATTCAGTTGAGTCTCTCGTAGGGACCAAACTGATTTGCAAATTAGTGTATTTCTCGAAAATATGTTGTTCATTTATTTTACCACGCCTTCCTTTCACCTGGTCAGCTAGTAATGGTTGTTATCAACACCTTATGACCTGAGACACTAATACAGATTTGTGATTGTGGTTATAAGGGACTGTTCCTTGAAAGACTCTGCCAGCCTTAATTTTTTAAGTGTATATATCAAGATGTAGCGAAGATTCCAAAAATAGCAGTTGAAAACCTTTAACCCAGTTCCCTGAAAATATATGGATGAAAACATTTTAGGATTCTTGATCTCCTCAACTTGGCTAAATCAGACTCATACGATTCTGTCGAGGGTTTAACTGAAATAAAATAAACCGATGATAAACTTACTTGGAAGTCGATCACCAGGATAGTGGTCTACAAGTAAGCATAACTTCATCAATTAAGGTGAAACATAGGTGCAGAATTCGGCAAAAATCAGTTTCAATGATAAAAGACACTTTTGCCTTGCTAATTCTCAAAGTCCACTGCTACATCCTAGTTTTTCTGTGTAGAGTGTCCAACCTGACAGTCGTCAGCCTAATCATGACGACTGGTGTAGAAACGCCATTTTCTGCTGGCTATTGGGTCCAAACTTTTACATTTGTAGAGCCCGTTTAAGTCAATCGAAGGTTCATTTAGGGAGGCATTGGACAAATGTTCCTGACGAACCCATTCTCACTCAACAGTGTGACTCGACAGGGTGCTGAAGGTGACCTCAGTGTGTGTGTGTGTGTGTGTGAGGGGGAAGAATTGTAAACTTTCTTCAGTTGCTCATCGTTAGCCAACGAGGGAGAAAATTTGCTGGTGTGCGGCTGAGTAGTCACCTGGATTCTTCGTGCTTGGATCTACATGGATGATAAAGGTTGCTTGGTATCCATTGATGTAAGCGGCTGATTGCTATGTCGTTGCCTAGTAAGCTCACCGGAAGCGGACAATTTATGTTGCGCTGTGGTATCNTCAGTTCGACCACTTAATCGAATCACATCTTTTAAGGGATCCTGACACCAATTCAACTTGTTCGATCACGATCTACAATTCTCAAATACAGTAGTTTGTCAAATCTCATATTTTTACCTGCTTTTTTTTAGTTTATAGGTTTGTCCTCAAATTCTCTAGTCTTGTAATTGATTGGTCACTTGCACCCCCTTGTTTAGATATTCTTCTTGTTCCAGAAAATTCCGGTGCCTCTGATGGGTCAATTATGCAGGTTTCTCTGTTGATACATCCATTTATTCTCTATTCTGATGTGTTCGACTGATCGATCAAACGAATGATCCGATGGATCAATTCTTTGGACAAGCCCCTGTTCGTTATTTTCACATGATCCTCCTTCTTTGTATGTTTCAATTCCGCATTTTTCAGTTGTGAAATTTTTCGTTCCTGGAAGTTGCTAAAACGGGTTAGTTTCCGTTATAACACGTGAAACGTTTTTGGCAGAGGGCTTCTTTTTTCTTGTGCAGATCACTGCGTTATCTGTAAACTTTTGCAGCTGGAGTTGCGTGCAGTTTGTTCACGGGAACAGCTGAAAATTGGCCACTCTCTTAATTTTACGATTTTTTTCAGATGGTATGGTGAAACATTTCCTTTCTATTCGTACCATATAAGATACTTGGTCCCCACTAGTATGTCGAATTTCTCTTGAGATTTTACATTGAAATCTGTCAGAAAACCCACCTGAGTGAATTTCACGACACTAAGAGAATGTGGATGGACTACACTCCCATACATTCGTAAGGATTATGAAGTGCTTGAAAGACTTCTACGCCAGCATAACCGCTGAGTATGAAAATTCTGTGGAACTATTATTCACAGGCTTTCAAACAGTGGTCCTCATAATGTCGGAGGAGAATGCGCGTTCAACTACGCCACAGATAAAGTAAGTTTTCAGACAGGCACCTATAAAAAACGAAAAATTTCAGCTCAGTTTGTTTTGTTTCCACAAGGTAAACGGATGCGCGCGATGTCAAGACCAGTGGCTGATTATATCATCATATCGGTTTTTGGGCTCTAGGAATCGAGCTATAAGGACACTCTTGAATGACTCGGTAGCCAATTTCGTAGCGATCAAACGCATGGCCTAACCGCATTCTATTGTGCAAGAAGAAAGCTGCAGGCACGAGACACGAAACACAAAATGTGTACACGTTCTGCTTGCTAAAATCTGTTTTAATATGAGAAAGTTAAGAATAGTGAATCAATCACTACTTTCGTGGCAAAGTGGAAAACTATTCTGTTTCATCCAACCAGTTCCAATGAGCCTACAAACATGGAGAGAGTGGTGTCGTGTGAGAGGTTTGGTACTACTCAAGACTGTCAGTCCATACACACATTGTTCAGGGCTCAGCAGCAGCCAGAAACATGTCAGCCTCGGCTCACATCTGTGATGTTTTTAGCCTCACCGGACAAACATCCCCTTGGGCATCACCACACAGTGGCGGATACCGCAGTGTCTCTGTTTCTTCCGTGTGTTACAATCCCGATCAGTTTACGCCGGGCGAATGTTACTCACTCGGCACGTATCCCACCGATGATCATCTCAGATAAATTTATACGGACAAAGTATTACCTAGTCGATATTATTCATACGAGGCATTGATCTTCTCAGAATGGCAGAGAATGTGAGAGCATAGTACTCATGGAGGGAACGAGAAGAAAGTGACCGAAACGGGCTACAGGGTCTTACAGCATTTTTTGTAATGTTCAACCGAAAGAGTTTGCCATGTGTTTTTATGTACAGTGATAACATTGAAGAGAGGACAACAAATGAACTATGCAGGTAAAATTCAGAGTGAGGTGTTGATAGGCTAGATGACTTGATGCAACTTTGTGCCTGATATGGGAGTCTTGATTCTGCTAGCGCTTACCGCGCCCTGAAGAGCATTCAACATTGTTTATCCTTTCTTCGGTTGTTGGTCTTTAGACGCGTGTTTCCATATCAAAATTTTTACTTACGTTGGAATTCATCTCATCTGACTGGAATTCGAATGAGACGTTTTATTTCTTTTCTCCCATATTCTACTGTTACCCTTTCGCATTCGTCGCTTGCATTCACTTTTTATGTTTGTGACCATGCTCTTCAAAAATAAATGATGATATTGTAGTAAGTGGCGTTTCTGATCAGGTTGGATACTAATTCAATGTAATTATTCTTCTCTGGAGCAGTGAAAACATGCACTTTTTAGTAGCGGTTAATTGTCGCAAACCAGAATAGGAAGCAAAATTAGGCATTTCTAAGAAGTATTGCCTGAAAGACGTATTTCAAATGGTGTACGATACTCACCCACTGTAATAAGTGATGAGCTCCAATCAGGAAGGAACGTGGGGGAGCGTAGCATTCGCTCAACCTCATACTTCATACTGGAAAAACACGTCGGATAGAATGTCCAGACATCCATGTTAACAACCTTTGACGATGAAGCATGACAGTTCACGCGATACAGTGGAAAGCCTATTGATATTTTGCTCAACACCTGGCGAACCTGTGGTTAGAAATAGTGGGTTGTTATACGTTTCGTTGAGTAAAGTGCAGAAGTTAAGGTGAGACAAAAGTGTCATCACCTGTGCATGAAAAAAGAAGCTACACTATACCCAAATACCCGTCATTGAAATGGATTAGTCCCTGTCAGTTTGTTCTTAGGTGGAGATTTATCTGAGGTTGCCGCTTTATCTGTGTGACCGAACGTTATGACACTGGTCTAGCTATGCCTGGATCTTGGTCCCTAGTTTTCAAATCTGACAGTTAAAATATTGGTAAGTAGCTAGACAAATTGTAATGACTCATTTCACTTAATAAGATTAGTTTGATGGTAACATCAGACATCATCTTAGAACACAATTTTCATATGCAACCCAATTCCAAAATGATTAGTTGAGTTTTTTGTAACACTAAAAGTGCTATAACACCTATGGAGCCTCAGCGACGACAAATTCTGGTGATTCTCTGAAAAACAGTTGCAAATCAAATTTTGAGGTGATAAGTTTGAAAGTAAATTAGAATACATTGCTGACTACCATCTATTCCGCTGTCTATTTTTCACTTATTTTCCTACCCGTTCTTCCTTCATTCATTTGGTCCGTCAACCAGCCAACCCACCAACCAACGCACCAAACAACGAACGAACGAACCAACGAAGGAGCGAACGAACCGACCAACCAAACAACCAACCAACCAACAAACAAACAAACAAACAAACAAATCAATCAATCAATCAATCAGTCAGTCAGTCAGTCAGTTAACTAACCAGTCGAGTAAATTGTAAGCCAATCAGTCAGTCAACCCTTCGTTCAATTAATTAATGTGCCGTTCAGTAAAATCCTGTCAACCGACCTATACATATATCTATCTACTTATTTGTCCATCTACAATTATGCTTTCGCTTTTTTCTGATTTCTCCGTGCGCTGCGTTTTGTGTGTTGCCTAATCCTAGGCACTACCTTTACTGAGACAATGTTGATTATAATGGTACTCTGAGCTCCTCCTGAGACTTACCGGGTCGCAAATGTCGTATGGATTTTCCCTGACTGCCCACGAATTGAAAAAGCGTGGTTTGTCATGAATTGTAAAAAACAAGTACGCTCCTGCAATATGAAGGAGAAATTTGGGTTTTTTTAGGACGAGTTAAGCTATTCTCATTACGACGTAGGCCCTCATGGCCAAAAGACTGTAAATTGATTTGTGTGCGTGCACTGCTGTAGTGTTATGATTCAGTCCAAGTTTTTATGGTCCAGCAAGAACCGGGTAGTTCTAAACTAAGCATGTGCTCACGATAAATGGGATCAGTAGGAGGGTATGGTGATCATAGCATTTACAATCACCTTGTTTGTCAGCCCAATTTTCATCTAAATGCCTGCGTGCACTCATTCATACTGTGATTAGAATTGCCGGGTGAGGTCACGTTTGCAAACTGTGTTCCAGTAGTAGACGACTGACATCATAGTTAAAATTTTTGATGCAAGTAAACCGAACAACAATTTCAAATCACTCGAAGTACAACAAGATTCGTAACTTATACTGCATTTCCATTCAACTGGATATGGGTGAGATGGACCAAGTGGTTAGAGCGCGAATTTACTGACCGGGAGATCCGTGGTTCGAACCCGACCTCTGCCTCTCAACTCCCCTCTCTAGGCTTGGGCAAACTGGCACCAGCTATCGTGCCTCCTTCATGTGGCATGGCAGCTAGGTACCGAAAGGGTGCTACAGCTGAACAATTTGATTTTCTGAGATAATAAACTTTGAAATGGCAGATAATGGAAACTAAATGATACGACTAGAGGCAGACTCGGACCGTCGGTCTTGGTCACACCAGACGAATGGCCTACCGACGGCGCTCGTTCTTCGTCACGGTAAGTCCACCACCAGGTGTGCTCAAACTGTGTCACGAAAAGGAAACCGTCGACTCCTTTTACAAACACTCTGGTAAAGCTTGAATGCACTGGAGATTGGATGGACCTCCTGGCAGTCCAATCCTTAAACACCAAAAGCATGTGAGTTTACTTTTGACCAGGAATCCCGGTTTCTTGTCAGTAGACACACAGAGATTTGGATGAACACCGGATGGTTCCATCGGATGCAAAATTACCGATAATATGAGTTTGCACGAATTGCAATATAATACTTTGTAGTTATTGCGGTTGGGGTTTTTACAGCAAGAAAAATACGGACAAGGCTGAGGCCATGTTAAATTTTGTGACACTGGTTTTCACGATGAGCATTGACTATGATTAGGAGACTCGCGCACATCGCTTCTGCAGTCTCAGCTTCTGTGCAGATTTCCTTGTTTTTGTTGCTGACAATGGTTAAGCGTAGCTGTGTAGTCGGTGAAGCACCGTAGGTATCTTTTTGTTTGATTCAGGTCACAAAATACGGGTACTTCAGTAGTCCTGTCCAAAATTTTGTTAGTTACAGTCGCTGCTTTAGAGTTAATCAGTTGGACGTTTAATTTGAGCCCGTTACGTTAGACAAAACCTTAGGTGCGAAACTCATTTCTGGTGGAAATGATACCGTACGTGACAGAATGTTGTTGGTCGTGGCCACGGAGTTTAACCTCCAGTCTGCACGCATCGACGTCGCACACAAGGCCAAAATTTACCATGATGAGCGTGGATTTTCAAGGGGAAAAACAACTTTTGGATGAACGATCCGAACGAATATAGAGCTCTCAGGTAAGCTGAGTTTGAAGTAACCTATGGAATAGTGTACTTACCATCCACGGATACACCCAGAGTGACCAAGAACACCAGAAAACTGAATGAAGGATTCAACATGTTCAGTAAACAACAAGCTATTGATGACGGTGTACTCTGCACCTTAAATAGAGGTGGCGTGGTGTTTGGCTCAATTCAATACCTGAAGTTGCAATCCTGTCCTTAACTGCTCGATGAACATCTATGAAAAACACAATCGATTGGTTGACCTTAACGGTAACAATGTGCTGATGACTTGTTGAAATGGAAGGCAACGTTTAGGTTTTAAACTCATAAACAGCTAATACATTATCCGCAGGGTAAGTTGCAATGTCCTTAGAATAATGAGTATATTCTGAGAACAAGAAGACAAGGGTTCTCGTAAGTACATGGCAAAGAAGTTTACGTGACCTTTTGAAGGTACCTTGACCCGCGTAAGTGCCTGAGATTTGGTGTCCACTACTTTGCTTATATCAGCGATCCATAAACACCCCTAAGGAGCCGTGTAGAATGTTCTAACTAAGCGATAACTTCTCGCGAATAGTGATGACTAGGAATTGTGGCACACGTCTGCATCGTTCTCGATTTTGTATGAACATCACTAGTAATAGTGGTTGTAATGATACTAATAATAGTATTCACCGGCCAGTTTATTTTCCAGGTGAGCACTTGATTTCAGAACGGTCAAAGAAACGTACGAAGTGACGGGAAAATATCCTAAACAAAACCAGTTTTAACAGACGTAATGCACTACTCATAAGATTTCTGGAAATTCGTCGAACCCACGACCTGTTTCGCCTTTCTTGGGGCTCATAGGTTAGGCGCAGTCCCCTAGTTTTCGTCAACCTTTTGTTCTACTTGAGCGAAATTAGCAAACCACAGTCATTTGCAAACAAATTTCGTCTTGCGAGGGACCCACCTGAAACCCAGCTGAACCTCTCGCCTGTGATGTTTCCAGGCAACTGAATGTGCTGCACCGGGTCGCCNCTGCACCAGGCCGCCTCATGTTTCAGTCGCTACGATATTCGAGATATCGAGATACATGCATATTCGTGATGTACTACTCATTAGGTTGCTGAAAATGCATCGATACCCCACGACTGGTTTCGCCCTTCTTGGGACTAATCAGGTAGACACAGTTCCCGAGTTTCCGTCAAGTTCATGTTATCTCGCAAAACCAAATTTGTTTGCAATTGAGGGTATTTCGCTAAAACCAGCTTTTATTACTTTGCAGTTCAAAAAGTCGTCTGACAATTTCGGGAAATTCTTCCAGTAACGTTTGACGCTGTGGAACCGGAAAAAACATGGTAAAATCTGGTGGAAGGTAGCTCAGGCCATCCTTGAACGTTCTCTCAAATGGTTCACTGGTTCCAGTACTGCTGCGGGAAACACCAGTGGCAAACGAATTGGGTGATGAGTACTAATCAGGATTTCCGTGCACCTTTGCCGATTAGAGTTCTTGTAACACGAAAAAGGATCATGGTTGAGTATCAGGCCAGGAGGCGACGATCTAGTTCTGTTGCCCTGATACGGTGCTGCAGACCTAAATGGTCTAAGCGACTTGAGCATGTGAACAGCCTTGCTGTGAAGACAAACGCTGCTCCCGTACCCACCAAGAATGCTGCAATTGTTTCATTTTTACCTCCACTCTACCTCCCAGTAGAATTCAACGAAGAATATTAAAACATCGGAATTTGATGAAATTTAGTCAGTCCTATCTGTACTGTGAATTTCATCAGGTCGATATCCCCCCTATGAAAATTTGTCAGCCCATTGTATTTATCGGTTTTTGTTGGCCTCCGATTGAGCGTGATTGCACGTAATGTAAAAACTATGAACAAAATACCTATCCCGCGAAACCCCAAAAATTGTAACGAGAAAGTTGCCCAGTGGGTCTCAGTCGTGTGTCACGCTACTTGACTGGGAAGTTCTGATTGGTGGGTCAATCGATCGTCACAACCAGGACCGGGCTCAACTGTGAACACGTTCGCCTGTTCAGACGTGAAAATTCAGATGTGTCCAACGTGCGTCGGTGGAGCAGTGGTTATACGCTTGCCTCGCATGTCATATGCCCGGGGTTCAAATCCCGGTACGGTCATTGGATATGTACTGCTGGCGAGCGAAACTGGAGTCCAGTGCTTCCAGTGCACCTCTGGTGCGGAATTATGGGAATAATTACACCAGGACTGGAGAAGGACTGTTCAAAATGACAAACGAACCCATTTACAAAAGCGGAATGTCAAAAACTATTGGGTATCTTTCCGTGATTGTTGGTAATGTGAGGAGATTTGGGAATTTGTTGTCCTGTGAAGGAAGACACTGCATGCTGAGAAGCAAAGAAGCACTGTAATGCTGTTTTATCCTTATTCGGAGTCATCAGCAGTGCGCATCTAACGAAACTCCGGAGAGTCTCGAACCAGCCACCCTCTGGCGGGTTCGAACACTTAACCGTTCGGCCACGAGTGGCTGATTAGCAGTCTGATTAACTCGCACTCAGACGGGATATAGCGTGGTTCATCATTCAGTCACCTGGTCATCATGAGTTGACTGGCTTTTCAAGGATCGATTTTTCAGATGGAAGTTTTGCTTGTCGGATGAATTTTACTCTTCCTCTGAACTAATTACAGATGTCAGTACTACGGTTGGTTAGTACGGTGATTCTCGGCTGTTCAGCGTAGATTGGCCTCGCTTACAGGATAAAATCTGGACCATGACTGTCTCACCAGTGTATTCTCCGTACAACACTATCCGAATTCCAAACAATGTCTCCAAGTTTGTCACCAGTGTGCCTGTCTTTTTCATAGAGTTTGCTTACAAATATTTGTGTCTTCTACTCTTCCACAAGAGGGACATCTGTCACAGTTTGTTAAGACGCTTTCAATGTGGTCAAGTTGATACTGCAAACTGTCTCTGGGCCCATTCGTTCTGCTTCAAGTCTTGTATTTTCGTTATTAACTAGGGTTTGTTTCTCAGCAACTTTCTTGAGCCTGCTTCCAGTCGTGCAGCTTGGTTAAGCTGTCAAGCTTTTATGAATCTAACGGTTGTCGATTTTTCACGCGAATCAACAACAAACAGTGGCTATTACTTTTAGATTCTTGTCGTGCAAGCGTATTGTGTTTTATGCTTGCCCATGTATTTGTGCTTGCCCGGCTCCGATCCTCACTTCCTGTTCGCGTCGTTGCCTTTAGTTCTTATTCGTCAACGGGAAGCCCCAAATTAAATGGCGTTCTTCCTTTCCCTGATAGTTTCCAGAAAATTTTTGAGTTACTAATACTTTTTCCTTGCCAGACCAATTGTTTATTGGATATTTGTGGATGCGAGAACTGTGAAGCTCACACGCACAGGTTCTAACAGTCACTGCGCAGTCCTCGTGCAGCTATTCGCATAAGCCCATCTCAAAGGTGCAAACTACTGAGTTCGCTTACTCGATCTCTACAGCATTGCAAACCTTGGTCGCGTCGAGGTTTGAATTCCAGACTCTGAAGTGTTAGGTGAGTTCGTTACCACTACCCCACCAGCACATGGCGAATTGTCATTTCTGAACAGGCGACTTTGCTTACGCTTTTGTAACGTGTTTGGTTTCCCCGAATTCTCGGACCACGACTCAGTAACTGCCGTTCGACTAATTCTCCCGTCGGATACTGCCAAGAACGCTTGAGACCTGTTGAACAATTTCTGATTCTTGTAGGTGGTTGTAAAACTTCTAGAATGTGGTTTAACACAGCTCGTTTGAGCAGCCAGCCCCCTGTTCTGGCATAATTATTCCGGTAAATCCCAGCCAAAGGTGAAAATGCACCGGCTTTGAGTTTTGAGGAGTCGAGTAAACCAGTCCCGATAACCAAGCGTGAAAGTGTCTGCCCTTTCAGACCTAGTAATTCACATGCTTTCAATTTTTGCTGGTGGGGCACTGGTAATACACTCATCTCGCATATCAAACGTCCCGACATGATCAAGTATGCGCACTGCTGATGAGCAATGGTAGGAAAAAACTCGAGTCCAGTGCTTTGCACTTTTGATGCGGACTCGTGAATATAACTGTATCAGTTCGGTGTCGAACCTGAGTAAATCTGAAGCCCTTTATTGGTCTGCTGTGGTCTGCTCACTGTCATGGCACCCAATCTTTTGTTCTATCTTTTCCCGGTATCGCTGTTCGAAGTACAAGCTCTACTAGACGCGTTTCCGACCGGTCGCTGTTGCTTCGTTCATGCCTAAAACCGTGATTTCTTACGCGAATTGACATACAGGTTCATGGAAAGGTTATCCGAGGAGTCTTATTGTTGCAAAGATGCTCAGAACTGGAGTTGCAGTTAGCCACAGACTGCTAGTCACTCCTCGTATCCCGAGTTGCTAGAATTCAGTCTATATGGTTTCATCGCACAAGTGAAGTGGAATTGAGGACACATACTAAAATTGACTCACACGTTAACAGCCACTTTGTTTCTAATCAAGCGTTCATTTTGAAGGCAAGTGGACTTGTCCTCGGTCGATTTTTCCATCACAATTAATTCAATCCATGGGGAACCAACTCGCAAGATATTTACGTGTACTTGTTCATTAAGCATGGCTTTCATTTGAAGAATTTACGCCGTATTATTAACCAGGAAAATGGGGAATCCTGCCTTTCTTGTAGTGAACAATATGGCCTTTGGTCTTCATTACATTCCTGTTTCGCCATCTTTTACTGTTCCTGGTAGGTTTGCTATGTAATAATACTGAGTGAGATGGCACATACTACTTATTGTGCGTGCCGACTTGCACCTGGGATGAACGACAAAACCACCTACGTCCAGGTGAGTATTTGCAGCAGTGTTCTTCCAGCTTATAGAATCCACTTGCCTTCCCTAGTTTATTGCTCAAAGTCGGTTTCTTATTCAGTACTGTCTGACTCAAAGGATTCTTTTATTTATCAAAGGAATGTCAGTGTCTGCTTGTGCTAATTGCATAACTTATAGTATAACTTATATTGTATAACTTATAATGTAGGTTACCGCGTGTTTTAGTAACATTTTGTTTGAATGTCATCATCACCGCTGTCAGCTGTAATAACCACGCACTTGTCGTACAGTGGTTGTAGCTGCCACAGTTTCGTTCACCGATGATTCGGGGGGCGGAGGTATGTAGCTG